>NW_025225832.1:0-15815 GCF_018294505.1 Triticum aestivum | reverse complement strand
TTGCTATTTTTAATTATTTTTATGTTTTGTTTTCAGCATTATTTATTTTCTTTTTTGCTTTATTTTTTAATTCTTTTTGCTTTTAGTTTTAGAAAAATTATAAACTTTCTGTTAGTGCCATTAGTTTTCAAATTTGAAAACACTTTTTTTGTTTTTTTGTTTTCTTTCTTGCTTTATTTATTTTGTTTTGTTTCTACTTACAACAAAATACTTATTGTTGCTATTTTTAATTATTACGAGGGCCGAACCATAAGACATTAAAGCATTTCAAATGAACTATGAAAAAGTTGAAAGTTGGCATGGTATCATAAATTCACCCACATAGCATGTGCATGTACAAAATGGACAATGATATCATACTCGTCTGTTACAAACTTGGCATGGTATCATCATAATAATTGCGGGAGAAAGTCTTCACTGTTTCTTCGCTTGTGTCATTTACTTATTGCGCCGTAACCATGGATAATCTTCATCGCTTATCAGGATCCTGGTCAGCCTTGACTTTGAAGGGAGGAATTTCATGAAACTTTTCATAATCTTCAGACATGTCTGTCTTGCCCTCCACTCCCATGATGTCCCTTTTTCCTCAAAGAACTATGTGGCGCTTTGGCTCATCGTATGATGTATCCGCTTCCTTATCTTTTCTTTTTCTCGGTCTGGCAGACATGTTCTTCACATAGATAACCTATGCCACATCATTGGCTAGGATGAACGGTTCGTCAGTGTACCCACGATTTTTCAGATCCACTGTTGTCATTCCATACTGTGGGTCTACCTGTACCCCGCCTCCTGACAGATTGACCCATTTGCACTTAAACAAAGGGACCTTAAAATCATGTCCGTAGTCAAGTTCCCATATGTCCACTATGTAACCATAATATGTGTCCTTTCCCCTCTCGATTGTTGCATCAAAGCGGACAATTCTGTGTTGGTTGGTGCTCTTTTGATCTTGGTCAATCGTGTAAAATGTATTCCCATTTATCTCGTATCCTTTCCAAATCGTAACAGTCGAAGATGGTCCCCTGGACAACAAGTACATCTCATCACAAACAGTGTTGTCACCTCTGAGACGTGCTTCCAACCAACTGCTGAAAGTCCTGATGAGTTCACATGTAATCCAGTCGTCGCACTTCTCCGGGTGTTTGGAGCGCAGACTGTTCTTGTGTTCATCGACATACGGGGTCACCAAGGTAGAGTTCTGTAGACCTGTGTAGCGTGCTTGAGACCAAGAATATCCGTCCCTGCATATTATTGAGTCCCTTCCAAGCGTGCCTTTTCCAGTCAGTCTCGCCTCATACCGCGATTGAGGGAGACCTATCTTCTTAAGGCCAGGAATGAAGTCAACACAAAACCCGATGACACCCTCTGTTTGATGGCCCATGGAGATGCTTCCTTCTGGCCTAGCGCGGTTACAGACATATTTCTTTAGGACTCCCATGAACCTCTCAAAGGGGTACATATTGTGTAGAAATACAGGGCCCAGAATGACAATCTCGTTAACTAGATGAACAAGGACGTGCGTCATGATATTGAAGAAGGATGGTGGGAACACCAGCTCGAAACTGACAAGACATTGCACCACATCACTCCTTAGCCTTGGTATGATTTCTGGATCGATCACCTTCTGAGAGATTGCATTGAGGAATGCACATAGCTTCACAATGGTTAATCGAACGTTTTCCGGTAGAAGCCCCCTCAATGCAACCGGAAGCAGTTGCGTCATAATCATGTGGCAGTCATGAGACTTTAGGTTCTGAAACTTTTTCTCTGACATATTTATTATTCCTTTTATATTCGACGAGAAGCCAGTCGGGACCTTCATACTAAGCAGGCATTCAAAGAAGATTTCCTTCTCTTCTTTGGTAAGAGCATAGCTGCCAGGACCTTCATACTGATTTGGAGGCAAGCTGTCTTTTTCGTGCAAACATTGCAGGTCCTCCCGTGCCTTAGCTCTATCTTTTGTCTTCCCATACACGCCCAAGAAGCCTAGCAGGTTCACGCAAAGGTTCTTTGTCACGTGCATCACGTCGATCGAAGAGCGGACCTCTAGGTCTTTCCAGTAGGGTAGGTCCCAAAATATAGATTTCTTCTTCCACATGGGTGCGTGTCCCCCAGCTTCACTCAGAACAGCTAGTCCGCCGGGACCCTTTCCAAAGATTACGTGTAAATCATTGACCATAGCAAGTACGTGATCACCGGTACGCTTGGCGGGCTTACTCCGGTGATCTGCCTCGCCTTTGAAATGCTTGCCTTTCTTTCGACATTGATGGTTGGTCGGAAGAAATCGACGATGGCCCAGGTACACATTCTTCCTGCAGCTTCCCAGGTATATACTATCAGTGTCAAGTAAACAGTGCGTGCATGCGTGGTATCCCTTGTTTGTCTGTCCTGAAAGGTTACCGAGAGCGGGCCAATCGTTGATGGTCACGAACAGTAACGCCTTTAGGTGAAATTCCTCCTGTTTCTGCTCATCCCACATACGTACACCGTTTCCATTCCACAGCTGTCAAAGTTCTTCAACTAATGGCCTTAGGTACACATCAATGTCGTTGCCGGGTTGCTTAGGGCCTTGGATGAGAACTGGCATCATAATGAACTTCCGCTTCATGCACATCCAAGGAGGAAGGTTATACATACATAGAGTCACGGGCCAGGTGCTGTGATTGCTGCTCTGCTCCCCGAAAGGATTAATTCCATCCGCACTTAAAGCAAACCATACGTTCCTTGGGTCACTTGCAAACTCATCCTAGTACTTTCTCTCGATTTTTCTCCACTGCGACCCGTCAGCGGGTGCTCGCAACTTCCCGTCTTTCTTACGGTCCTCACTGTGCCATCGCATCAACTTGGCATGCTCTCCGTTTCTGAACAGACGTTTCAACCGTGGTATTATAGGAGCATACCACATCACCTTCGCAGGAACCCTCTTCCTGGGAGGCTTGCCGTCAACATCACCAGGGTCATCTCGTCTGATCTTATACCGTAATGCACCGCATACCGGGCATGCGTTCAGATCCTTGTACGCACCGCGGTAGAGGATGCAGTCATTAGGGCATGCATGTATCTTCTGCACCTCCAATCCTAGAGGTCATACGATCTTCTTTGCTGTGTATGTACTGTCGGGCAATTCGTTATCCTTTGGAAGCTTCTTCTTTAATATTTTTAGTAGCTTCTCAAATCCTTTGTCAGGCACAACATTCTCTGCCTTCCACTGCAGCAATTCCAGTACGGTACCGAGCTTTGTGTTGCCATCTTTGCAATTGGGGTACAACTCTTTTTTGTGGTCCTCTAACATGCGATCGAACTTCAGCTTCTCCTTTTGACTTTCGCATTGCGTCCTTGCATCGACAATGACCCGGCGGAGATCATCATCATCGGGCACATCGTCTGGTTCCTCTTGATCTTCAGCAGCTTCGCCTGTTGCAGCATCATCGTGCACATCATCTGGTTCCTCTTGATCTTCAGTAGCATCACCGTATTCAAGGGGCACATAGTTGTCATCGTACTTTTCTTCTTCGCCGTCTTCCATCATAACCCCTATTTCTCCGTGCCTTGTCCAAACATTATAGTGTGGCATGAAACCCTTGTAAAGCAGGTGGGTGTGAAGGATTTTCCGGTCAGAGTAAGACTTCGTATTCCCACATATAGGGCATGGACAACACATAAAACCATTCTGCTTGTTTGCCTCAGCCACTTCGAGAAATTCATGCACGCCCTTAATGTACTCGGAGGTGTGTCTTGAACCATACATCCATTGTGGTTCATCTGCGTGCATTATATATAATTAAGTGTGCAAAAATCATTACACAACATCATGAATAGATAATTAAGTGACCAAATTAATAGAAGTTCATCATCACATTAAAACCAAAGTACATACATAGTTCTCATCTAACAACATAAAGCTCTACAGAGCATCTAAATTAATTAAACCATACATTGGAACTATGTAAAACATTTCAATGCGAAAACAAATGCGATCATAATCACAACCAATGTAACAACTGATCCAACGGCATAATGATACCAAGCCTCGGTATGAATGGCATATTTTCTAATCTTTCTAATCTTCAAGCGCATTGCATCCATCTTGATCTTGTGATCATCCACGACATCCGCAACATGCAACTCCAATATCATCTTCTCCTCCTCAATTTTTCTAATTTTTTCCTTCCATAAATTGTTTTCTTCTTCAACTAAATTTAACCTCTCGACAATAAGGTCGGTTGGAATTTCCGGTTCAACAACCTCCTAGATAAATAAAATCTATGTCACGTTGGTCGGCATAATTATCATAAACAATAGATGAACCAATAGTTATGAAAAGATAATATATACCACATCCGAATCATAGACATGACGAGGGCCGACGGGGGCGGATACCAAAACCATCGCACTATATAAGATGGAATAATAAAAGTAAGAAAATTATACAAGTATCTATATAAACATACAAGTAAGATTTTTTTCCTTTCAGAAAGAAGATAAGAACAAGAGGTTCACCACGGTGGTGCCGGCGACGAGATCGGCGCGGGCGATCGACGGTGGTGAAGACGAGGACGGGACGTGATGGACCACCAAACCTAGACAAATATTGAGGAAAATGGAGCTTGGAGGTCGAGCTTGGAGAGGAGAAAGCTTAAGTAGTGTGGCTCGGGCATTCCATCGAACACCTCGTGTGCATAGGAGGTGAGAGTGTGGCTCGGGCATTCCATCGAACACCTCGTGTGCATAGGAGGTGAGCTAGAGCACCACAAAGCTCTCTCCTCACTGGCCACGAAAAACAGAGCAGTGAGAGTGCTCTGCTCGCGGGAGAGGGGTATATATAGGAAATTAATTGGGCCCGGTTCGTGGCTTGAACCGAGACTAAAGGTAAGCCTTTGGTCCCGGTTCAGGCCACCAATCGGGACCAATGGTGGTGGGCCAGGAGCAAGGCACATTGGTCCCGGTTCGTCCCACCAACCGGGACCAATAGGTCCAAACGAACCGGGACCAATGACCCACGTGGCCCGGCCGGCCCCCGGGGCTCACGAACCGGGTCCAATGCCCCCATTGGTCCCGGTTCTGGATTGAACCGGGACTAATGGGCTGACCCGGCTTGGACCAATGCCCCCTTTTCATATGACACGTACATGACATCTATGGATTAATCACAGTATAAACTCTTGGTATTCCTATTCTGGACTATCTCTTACCTGAGTAAGTGAGTACCCCAACAAATGTGTTCAAACAAAAAAAGAGTACCCCAACAAACGGAAAGCCACCACATCATTGATACTGTTTGGGAACAGATGCTATCCATGCATGCAAAGAAGTTGTCCCATGTCATTAACAAACTGAGTTACTCTAATCAAGGCGTTGTCCAAGCATTTATATGAATAAAGCTCTGTTGTGCAAACGGTGGTGGAAAATCTATAATATAGAGGGGTTATGGAAAAAATGCTTAGAGGCAAGTATGTTAGAAATACTTATACTACCAGTGTTAAGCACAAGGCTGGGGACTCGCAATTTTGGGGTGAGCTCCTAAAACATACGGAATTTTTCTTTTCTCTATGTAGATTTAATATAGGAAATGGTGCAAACACCAGATTTCGGGAAGTTTGGTGGATAGGACCTAAATCTCTGGAAGACTCCTATACACTAGTAGAAAAAGGGCCTAATGTTCAGCTCATTTCGGTGTTATGTAATGAACTTTATGGATGAATTTGTATCAATTTGGTCTTTTCGGTTGCTGCTTTGAGATTTGGACGGCCAGTTGGCGCACGCTGCACTGGGTCTCACGATCGGGTCCGTATGACCCTGTCGTATAGGATTTTTTTCCATACCAATATGGTATGAATTACACAATAAGGCTACAATACAAAGTCTAACACCCTCCCTCAATCTCAACTCACTCCTGAAGCATCTAGGAGGTTTAGATTACGCCTACAAACCTCAAACATGGGAGAAGGTAGAGGCGTGGTGAAGATGTCTGCAAGTTGATCTTTTGAAGAGATAAACCTGACTTGTAGTAGCTTCTGTGTGACACGTTCCCTCACAAAATGATAGTCAATCTCAATGTGTTTAGTCCATGCATGGAACACCGGGTTTGATGACAGAAACGTAGCATTGATGTTGTCACACCAGAGGACTGACGGATGTGGCTAAGCAACTCCTAGCTCTCGAAGTAGGGACTCAATCCATAAACCTTCAGCAGCCGCATGGGCAACTGACTTGTACTCAGCCTCTGTGCTGCTGGGAGAAACAGTGGCTTGCTTGCGTGCACTCCAGGCGATCAGATTAGGTCCCAAGAACACTACATGTCCCTCGTAGATCGCCTGTCATCTGGATACCCAGCCCAATCAGCATCTGATAATGCAGAAAGAACTCCAGAGGAGCTGGGGTGCAGATGAAGACCAAAGGAGACAGTGAGACGCACATAGCGCAATATGCGCTTCACAGCAGACCAGTGCACGTTAGTAGGTGCATGAAGATACTGGCACACCATGTTAACTGCAAAGAGAGATCATGACGTGTGATTGTCAAATACTGCAGGCCACCAATAATACTCCTGTACTCGGTAGCATCCTCAGAAGATAGACGAGTACCATCAGCAGCTGAAAGTTTGTCAATGGAGGACATGGGCGTAGGCGATGTCTTGCACTTGAGCATACCAGCGCGGCGCAGAAGATTAAGAGAGTACTTCTTCTGGGTGAGAGCCAAACTACCACGGGACTAATGAGCGACTTTAGTACCCAGGAAGAAATGAAGCTGTCCCAAATCTTTAACTGCAAAATCACGACCAACCGCAGTCACAAGAGCATCAGCAGCCGTCGGAGAGGAGCTAACGAGGAAAATATCATCAACGTACACAAGGAGGTACATGGTCACACTCGGTCGCTGAAACTAGAACAATGAAGTATCAGTCATCGAAGGAATGAATCCATGAGTGCGTAAAGCTGAAGCAAGGCAAGCATGCCAGTCACGAGGCACCTGTTTCAGTCCATAGAGAGCCTTCATCAGACAATAGAGGTGATAAGGCTGAATGTGATCAACAAATCCAGGTGGCTGCTTCATGTAAACCTCCTCTTCAAGAGTCCATGTAGAAAGCGTTCTGCACGTCAAGCTGGCGGAGAGACCATCCACGAGAAACTGCCGGAGACAGAAGAAGCTGAATAGTGGTAGGCTTGACAACGGGGCTGAATGTATCCTCATAGTCCAGTCACTGACACTGTTTAAAGCCCTTAGCCACAAGACGCGCTTTGTAACGCTCAATGGAACCATTTGCATGTTTCTTCACCTTGAAAACCCACTTCGAATCGATGATGTTGACACGAGACGGAGGTGGAACAAGTGTCTAGGTCTTATTCTACATAAGAGCATGGTATTCTTGTTCCATAGCAGCCCTCCAGTGTGGGATACTCATAGGGGCTTGATAACTGCGTGGTTTGGCAGTTGGATCATCCACATCATGAGCCAGACAAGCAGCAAGGTATGTGACCGTGACATCGGTGCGCTCTTGGGACGGACGATGCCGCTGTGACTGCGTGTGTGTGGACGCCGCGGAGCAACAACCACCGGAGCAAGCGGGGCGTCCAGAGCAGGCGAGGTGTCCGGAGCAGGCAAGGGGTCCGGAGCAGGCAAGGTCGGTCCAGCAAACTCCGGCGAAGAGGGACCGGGTGACAGCGGCCCGGGAGATAACGGACTGGGCGACGTAGGCCCAGGCGGCGTGTGACTCAATGTAGGCCCTGGCGAAGTGGGCGGCAGTGACGCCCACGCAGATGGTGGAGGTGACGATGGAGGGGAGGCCAAGGGAGGAAGCGGCGACGTAGGCCGCTCCATCACGGGCTCCGACTTGTTAGAATATAGTTTGGGTTTAAAGATAGAGATAAGGAGTGGATCGAATAGGTTTAAACCATGTATTACTTATCTTGTACTCCAAGCCTCTACCACCTCGTGTATTCTATATATACCCCATATGAGGATAAGATCAATACAACACAATATTCATCCATCCTACAATATTCACATGGTATAAGAGCCATTAGACCAACGTCGTTGATCCTTGGTGACAACCACCGCTTCTGCAGCGCGCAGCCCCCGGGGAGATCAATCTCCCCTCCCCGGGGGCGCTGCAACTGATCATCAAACATGAGATCGTTAGATGTCAAAAATTAGGTTTCCCAATTTCCATTAGATACATTTCTCTTAGCCACAGAATAAATCTCGACCACCCTCACATCTGGTGAAAGAAATATCCTCTGCAGAAAACGGCGTTAAAATCATCGGTGACCATCTACACGGCCAGATCCCGTACGATACTCCGAGCGCCCCGGGCCAGCCGGCAGGTTCACATCGCCGTCTAGCGCACGGGCGCTGGACGGAGGAACCTGCGCGCACCTGCATCGGCCACTCCAGGCGCGTCCATCATCGACGAACCTGCGCGTCCATTGACGTCCCATGCATGCCGCGCCTGAGTTCTCGACGATCGATCTGATCGTGCATGGCGAAGTACGTCCACGTCCCAGCATACATGCGTGCAAGTACAGGCTCCACCTGAGGCCACGCAGTACGCGCGTACGGAGATCTATTGGTCCAACACTGACGAGCGACTCCAGGCGGCTTCGATCCCGGCGACACCGTGGCGCACGGCTCCATCGGCGACACCGTGGCGCACGACTACATCGACCGGCAACACCGGCACCGCGCAGCTGTGCTTACGTGCATGGCATGAGCCGTGGACTCCAGCCACGGCTCTTCTGCATGGTCGACCGGCAACGCTGGCGCCGCGCCGCTGTGTCCCGCGGGTGAGGGCCTCAACATCAAGTGGACGTGCATGGAGGCGTGGGACTACGGGAACACAGGTGGCTGCATCGACCCGAACGAGCAGCGCTCACGCGCCGTGACGACAAGAGTTCTCGACGTAGTCACCGATCTACTGCGGCCTCTCCCTCAGAAGGGGACAACGACCCGGCGGGCAGCAGCGAAGGACACACGCTACCGATCGCGGGAGGGCGTAGCTCTCGCAGATTTCGATCCAATCTACAGTGGGCCTCAGGCTCATGCGTTAGAGTTGGCTCTACGAGATCAGCAGCTACCCTGGTACGTACATGGAGGCTACACATCCGACTACACCTGCCGCTGCATTGAGCGATCTGCGCCGACCCTCGGCACATCGTCAAGCTGGACAACTAAACCTACCCATCTGCACTGCATCAAGCAAAACTACACCAGGCTGAGCCACGGCATCAAGCTGACTACTAGTAAAGGTCATCGTCGAGCACACTACGAGAAGCAACATCGACATGCATCACCCACATGCCAGACCGGTGTGCAAAGCGAAGCAATTCTCGTCGACTTCTCCCTCGCAACACGGCATCGACACTTGGTCTCCGCGCGAGGGACTCCTTCAAGTGACACATTATCATCAAGACGCCGCTGTGATGCCATCACCGACACTTCATCACCAAGGTCTTCATCAACATGGTCTTCATCAACATCTTCGTCAACACACCGCCGCTGCCTCATCCACAAGATGGACACCTAGCGTTCTCTGACAGAATTTTTTGCAAGATGCGACTGTGTCACGACGACGGCATCGACCGTGTCATACACGACGACACGACTGCATCAACACGGCGTCACTCTAGTGACCAGCCTACACGGCCACACGGTTCTGGCAAAACCGATGTGTGCTCGATGGGTTTCCTCCGGTCCTTGCAAAACCGGTGGACTCATCGCTGATGGCACCCTCTGACATCCGCAAGGTGCATTGTCCACGACTGCAGCTCCGTCATCTACAACATAGCACTTTTTTTGCGCCTCTGGCTTTGTGCGCTTCATCATCCACGAAGACTACATCATCGACCATGACTACCTCGACCACGGCTACATCATGAGCGGCTACCTCGACATCGACATACAGGGCTACGTCTACAACTACTCATCGGCAACAACTCCAGTCAACATCGTCCAGTCGTCACTACCGTCCACGCTTCTCCCGCTATCACTGCGGGAGGAAACAGAGGAGAGACAAGGAAGACAATGAAAGGGGACGCAGTCACCGCCCCAGGTGTGGACCCATCAAAGATGCAGGTGATGATGGTGAAGCGGAGAAGACGACGCGAGCACGATACTTCAAATCCAGTCGCAAACGTCTGTTTCACTCCCGCTACGACTGAGGGGAATGTTAGAATATAGTTTGGGTTTAAAGATAAAGATAAGGAGTGGATCGAATAGGTTTAAACCATGTATTACTTATCTTGTACTCCAAGCCTCTACCACCTCGTGTATTCTATATCTACCCCGTATGAGGGTCAGATCAATACAACACAATATTCAGTCATCCTACAATTTTCACACGACCCAACCATAGTAGCCGACGCAGGCTCCGGCCCAGTGGTAGACGGAGCTCCCGAGGCGGGTTCGAGGGCGAGAGGCGGTGCATGCACATGCACCGGCCGATCGACATGCGCCACGGGCGGCGTAGTAGGTGTCATGCTTCTAAGTCTGACAGTAGTGTAGGGGGATACTAATGGAGAGGCAAGATCCTAGCTATGAAGTAGTTGTATACGCAAGAGATTTACGAGTTCAGGCCCTTCTCGGAGGAAGTAACAGCCCTACGTCTCGGAGCCCGGAGGTGGTCGACTGGATTATATGCGTATGAGTTACAAGGGTGCGAACCCTTTACACTGAGGAGGGGGTGGCTTATATAGAGTCTGCCAGACCCCTCCGGCCCTCAGTTATGCAGGGTTTAAGGTACATTAAGGTTGGGCGTTACTGGTAACGCCACACATAAAGTGTTATGATGACCATAAAACCTACTTAATGACCGACCATTGGCGTGCAGAGTGACTTTAGATCCCCGGGCCGTCGAGTGGTTGGTTTCATGGTCGAGTGGTTGACTTCATGGTCGAGTGTCTTCGAGTCTGTTGAGTGGAACACCTCTGAGTCGACTGACAGGTGGTTTCTTCTAGAGATGTCCTTGGGTAGGGTAGTTTGGAGAGGTCCATGACCCTACCCTAGGTACATAGCTTCATCATTAGCCCCCGAATGGATCGAGGTTTGAGTGGGGAAGGAGTTGAGAATTCTTCCGACCCGTTTCTCGTGCTATGAGTATGTCTTGTCTTGGATCAATGAACTTTAGGTGACGGCATCAACTTCTTTTTCAGTCGCCTTGATCCATTCTTTGTATCTGTGTCGGGGAGGCTGATCCACGAACACCTATGGGACCGGCGGACCGAGCCCCTTTCGGTTCGGCGGGGGGCGGAGATCGCACGAAGAGCGGATCGAGGCGAAGCACACGAGCGGTTTTACCCAGCTTCGGAGCTCTCCGGAGAGATAATACTCCTACTGCTGCATGTCTGAGTGTATTGAGTTCTTGCTCGGGAGCGCTGAGTGCTACAGTACACACTAGCTGCTAACGAGACCGAGCGTGAGTGCTTTTCTGGCTTCGAACCCCCCTCTACGTTGTGCATGGGCCTCCTTTTATATGCTAAAGGGGTCTCCGACAGGTGGCAACGTAGACAGGGGTCAAAATGGAAAAGGAATTGCGGTTGGTACAACTACCTGTACAGTGTATCATACCTAACCCTGACGGCAGGGGACAAAGGCATTAAATGCCCGTCTATGTCACCCAAATAGTGCAAGAAGGGACCGTCAGGGACGCCACCGCTCGCCACGATGGCAATCTTGTCAGCGTCGCTTGCAACCGCGCACCGCTGGCTGCACAACCTCTTGCTACGCGTGCCTGGAAAGGCCCCAGGGCGACACGTTGGTGGATGTGCTGGAGCGCAGGTACAGAGTGGTAGCTTGCCGCGGCAAGCGCTTTGCCGCGGTCGTTGTCTTGTCGCGTCCGAAAGCTTGTCGCTCACCGGGCCTCGCCGGGACGAGTGGCGTGTCGCGGCAAGTTCCTTGAAATGCCTTGGTTGGCCTTCCCGGCAAGCTCCTCTTGCCGGAGCCTTGTCTCCTTGGCTTGAATACTTTGTTCTTGAATGGCTCCAAAGGAACCATGGAGGACCTTGGCGGTCACCCGGCAAGCCTTGCCGCGGGGTGCTGCAACTGCCCGTGCACAAGTTCGGGATACTAGGGTACCCCTACTCTAGTACACCGACATGAGCCCCCGGGCCTGGGCCACACACGGTGCCGAGCGCTGTTGGGCCATGCCCAAAACAGGGCACGGGCACGCGCGGCCTGGGTTACGCCGTATTTCACTCCGTATCCACCGCGCCCTCCCTGAACGGCACGCGTCGAATGCGGTGTCGTGGGAGAGATCGTGGGTGGTTTCTTTATTCGGAAAGACGGAACGCCCGCCCTCCCTCTTTATAAGCAGGGGAAACAAGGGCAGTTCGCCCATCTCGCCGGTTGCTACTCCAATCTCAGAAATCTCCGCCGCTCCCCCCTTCTTCCCAAAGCTGAAAGAGAGCAGCGCTCCGCCCCCTGTCGCCACCAGCATCACCAATGCCGTCGATCTCCCCCACCACCTCTGCCATGGCTCCGAAAGCCGACAAGGGGAAGGTCGTGAAGTCGGCCGAGGCGCAGCGGCTCGCGGCGCTGCGGAAGGAGCGGGCAATCTTCCCCCCAGCTTGCCGCGAAGGAGCTGAGGGAGTACTACTACCTCATCTGGTCAACGGAGACGCGAGCACATCCGCGTACGAAGGTACTCCCAGCTGCCGCTTCGGAACTGGCTTCGAATGGATACCCTTTCTTCGCGCTGTTCTTCTACTGCGGGCTCTGCCCGCCTTTCTCTGAATTATTCTGCGATATCATGAACACCTACGGGTTCCGCCTCCTTGACTTCACCCCCAATGCTGTTCTGACCATGGCAGTTTTCGCACATCTCTGCGAAAACTTTGTCGGAGTCTATCCAAACGTAGCTCTTTTCCGCCACTTCTTTATGCCCCGAGTTGAGAAAGGGGAGCCTCTTTCCGGCGGAATCGCTTGGATCTCGAGAACCGGCAAGAAGGACGCTTATCTGGAGGGAGAGCTCCGCAGCAAGTGGGAGGAATGGAGAGCAGACTGGTGCTGGATTGTTGAGGAGAACCCGCAGCCATTTACCGCCCAGCGCCAAGCCCCAATAGCGCGCGGCAACGATTGGAGCAACGTGGCCCCGGAAGATGATAGGCTGAAGATTGCCGTCACCCGGATCCTACGCCTCAGGCTTTCCGGGCTCACCGTAGGCGCCGTTGGCGCAGATTTTCTTCGCCGCCGCATCGCCCCCTGCAGGAGAGGAGGAGACCTGCCTGGGAGTTCTAGAATGCGGCGGATATCATGAGGTTGCACCCGGGCCTCAACTTCAACTTCGCTGTCTTGGAACTGGACGCGATGATCCTGGAACTGTTCAAGCGCGATCCTCAACATCCCGAAGCGTTCATGTTGCCGAGGGGTGTCGTTCCGCTGTGCAACAACTCCTCGCTCGACCGCATCCGTGCAATGATGCCGCTGTGCGATTCGCATGGAATTGTCCCAACTTGGCAAGCGCCTGCAGATGATGTCATGCAGGAGTTCTTTGACGGCCTGGTAGAAGTGCCGGTCCGCCCCGATGAACAAAAGAGCCTCACCCGCGACACCACCGATGATGAGATGCAGCGCATCGCCACCAGGCTGGAAGAGGTGGCAGCAGCCGCTGCCGCGGGCGAGTTCTGATTCACCATGGAGGAGGCAGAGGCAGCAGGGGCGGCAAGCCTTGTCGAGCGAGAGGAGCTTGCCGGTGAGGAAGAGCTTGTCGGGCCTGAAGCTGAGTCGAGCAAGACCGCCGAGGGCGCGAGCGACTCGTTGAAGATCGGCTCCTCCTCCTCCCCACCTTCAGGTAGCTCGCCGCAAGCGGAGCCCCTAGCTCCACCAAGAAGGCGTCTCCGTAAGGCCGGGGACATAGCGGGGCGGCAGACGAGTCAACAGCCGCCGTGCCGTGCGACACGCTCTACCGCGGCAAGCACTGTTGCCGCGGGAGCGCCTCACGCCGCTGCGGCAACTGGAGCGGGGTCTTCCCGGTCCATCGCTACTGCTCCTGCTAAGCGGACAAGGGAACCTACTCCTCCGCCTCATCGCACCAGAGGCGAGCCGGACTTCGATCTCTCTGCGCTCAGCTCCGACGAGGAAGAAGAAGAGTAAGATTCTTTGTTGTACTTGTAGTTCTTCAATTTTGTTGCTTTGTCTTGTATCTGATTTGCTTCACTCTGAACCCATTCCTTTTCAGGACGCTGGCCCAGAGAGCAGCGAAGAGAGCCAAGGTCCCGGTGATTGTCATCAAGGACGAACCCACCGCGACAGCAGGGGGTGTGTCCGAGACCACCTTGCCGGACCCGGCAACCATTCCTCAAAGCAGCCCTCAGCGCAGCCCCCAGCGTAAGTATATGGCTTACTTCCTGCTGTCAGGCGCGCATGGGTGCTCTTTCTTTGCTGATATCTGACTGTTGGTTTGTGTAGGAGCAGAGCAGCTTCACCAGGAGTGCCCGGAAGCCGCTCCCGAAATGCCATCTGCTTCAACTACACCGCCAAGGGACGATTCCCCGGCAAGGGAGCGTTCTCTGGCAAGGGAGAATTCTCTGGCAAGGGACAGCACCAGCGACCCTCCGGTGGTTGAGACCACGACTGCAGGTCCTAGTATAGGTAATCCTCTTGCTTGAAAACTTCCCTTGGGTTCTTCTTCTTCTGATTTTCTTTTTGGATATTTGCTTGATTTTTCTCCTTTTTTCGTTCGTCAGATCCATCTGCCACGGAGCCGATGGAAACCGAGGTCGCCGGCGAGGAGAAGGCGCGCAGCAATACCGACGACGCCGTTTCCACCGAAGGTGAAGCCGGCGCTGATGATCCCGCCGGCGAAGAGGCTGCCAAAGCTGCCACCGCAGAAGCTGGCGAGGGATCCGGCGATCGTACTGACGGTCCCGAGGCCGCAGGAACGCCAGGCGCTACGCCGACCACCGATCCCTCCGACGCTGCTGCAGCGCCAGGCTCCGGAGAGCCCCAGCCTGGCGCTTATTTGAAGGCCGGCGACGGCATCTTCATCAAGCTCCCCTGGGCGTCAAGCTCCAGGGCGCCGGTCGAAGGAGAGATCTTGGATGGAGAGGTGCTCGCCTCCGCTGGGCTGACGCTGGTCAACGCGCCAAGCAGCGGCAGCGACGAGTCTGAGGAGGAGCAGCTGCTGCGGAAGCTGTTGTCGCTCTACCGCGCCCGACAGGCCAAGCTGGTATCCCGAGAAGCGCTTGTCGCGAAGGCGGGGGTGGACATCGAGAAGCGCGCGGAGGAGCTCCGGGGTTTCAGGAAGGAAGCTCTCCGGTCCCTGGCAGAGGAGCGGGAGCAAGTCTCCGAGGAGCGGAAAACCTTCCTCCTCGAGAAGGCTGAAGTTGAAGAGCAACAACGGCTTGTTGCTGAGAAGCTATCTACGCAGGAAGGCGAATTGGCGCAGCGCAAGGTCAACCTTGACAGCCACGAGGAGGAGCTTGCCGCGCGTGAGCAAACATTTGGCGGGGCTCTCAAGGAAGCAGAGGATGCTGCCGCAGCTGCCGAGGCCGCCAAGAAGGAGCTGGAGATGAAGGTGGCGCAGCTGGAGGCCGATCTCAAGGCGAGCGGCGAGGATCTTGCTGCGCTCAAGCGTGAGCGCGAGAAGGACGCCGCCGCTCATGGCGAGCTGCAAGGTCGTCTCGCTGAGAGGAGCAAAGAGCTTAGCGCCGCCAAGGACTCCAACGCGGATCTTGAGTTGAAGATGGTTACTTTGACTCAGACGCTGGACGGCGCCAGGGAGCGGGAGGTGGCCTTGACGGAGAAGATCAAGGCCGACGAGGCACTGCTGGCGAGTGTTGCCGCCGCCCAGAATACTTTTAGGGAGAATGTGGAGCACTGGA
>NW_025225831.1:33062-46846 GCF_018294505.1 Triticum aestivum | reverse complement strand
CCCCCCCCTCTGGTCCGAATTGGACAAGGGGTGCAGCCCCCTTTTCCTTCTTCCTCTCCCCCTCTTTCCTTCTCTCCTACTCCAACAAGGGAACGAGGAGGTCTACTCCCGGTGGGAATAGGACTCACCCCTTGGTGCGCCCTCCTCCTAGGCCGGCCGCCTCCCCCCTTGCTCCTTTATATATGGGGGTAGGGGGCACCCCATAGACACAACAATTGATAATTGATCTCTTAGCCATGTGCATTGGCCCCCTCCACCATAATCCACCTCAATAATATCATAGCGGTGCTTATGTGAAGCCCTACGTCGGTAGAACATCATCATCATCACCATTCCGTTGTGCTGACGGAACTCTCCCTCGACACTCGGCTGGATCGGAGTTCGAGGGACGTCATCGAGCTGAACGTCTGCTAGAACTCGGAGGTGCCGTAGTTTCGGTGCTTGATCGGTCGGGCCGTGAAGATGTACGACTACATCAACCGTGTTGTTCTAACGCTTCCGCTTTCGGTCTACGAGGGTACATGGACAACACTCTCCCCTCTCGTTGCTATACATCACCATGATCTTGAGTGTGCGTAGGAATTTTTTTGAAATTACTACATTACCCAACAGTGGTATCCGAGCCAGGTTTTATGCGTAGATGTTATATGCACGAGTAGAACACAAGTGAGTTGTGGGTGATACAAGTCATACTGCTTACCAGCATGTCATACTTTGGTTCGGCGGTATTGTTGGATGACGTGGCCCGGACCGACATTACACGTATGCTTACGCGAGACTGGTTCTACGGATGTGCTTTGCACATAGGTGGCTGGCGGGTGTCAGTTTCTCCAACTTTAGTTGAACCGAGTGTGGCTACGCCTGGTCCTTGAGAAGGTTAAAACAACACTAACTTGACGAACTATCGTTGTGGTTTTGATGTGTAGGTAATAACGGTCCTTGCTCAGCCCGTAGCAGCCACGTAAAACTTGCAACAACAAAGTAGAGGACGTCTAACTTGTGTTTGCAGGGCATGTTGTGATGTGATATGGTCAAGACGTGATGCTGTATTTTATTGTATGAGATGATCATGTTTTATAACCGAGTTATCGGCAACTGGCAGGAGCCATATGGTTGTGGCTTTGTTGTATGCAATGCAATCGCCCTGTAATTGCTTTACTTTATCACTAAGTGGTAGCGATAGTCGTAGAATCCATAGGTGGCGAAACGACAACGATGCTAGGTTGGAGATCAAGTTGTCGTGCCGGTGACGATGGTGATCATGACGGTGCTTCGAAGATGGATATCACAAGCACAAGATGATGATGGCTATATCATATCACTTATATTGATTGCATGTGATGTTTATCCTTTATGCATCTTATTTTTCTTTGATTGACGATAGAATTATAAGATGATCTCTCACTAAATTTCAAGGTATAAGTGTTCTCCCTGAGTATGCACCGTTGTGAAAGTTCTTCATGCTGAGACACCACATGATGATCGGGTGTGATAGGCTCTACGTTCAAATACAACGGGTGCAAAACAGTTGCACACACGGAATACTCAGGTTAAACTTGACGAGCCTAGCATATACAGATATGGCCTCGGAACACTGAGACCGAAAGGTTGAGCGTGAATCATATAGTAGATATGATCAACATAGTGATGTTCACCATTGAAAACTACTCCATCTCACATGATGATCGGACATGTTTAGTTGATTTGGATCACGTGATCACTTAGATGATTAGAGGGATGTCTATCTAAGTGGGAGTTCTTAAGTAATATGATTAATTGAACTTTAATTTATCATGAACTTAGTCCTGGTAGTATTTTGCAAATTATGTTGTAGATCAATAGCTCGCGTTGTTGCTTCCCTATGTTTTTTGCTTCCCTATATTTTTATATGTGTTCCTAGAGAAAACTATGTTGAAAGATGTTAGTAGCAATGATGCGGATTTGGTCCGTGATCTGAGGTTTATCCTCATTGCTACATAGAAGAATTATGTCCTTGATGCACCTCTAGGTGACAGACCTATTGCAGGAGCATATGCAGACGTTATGAACGTTTGGCTAGCTCAATATGATGACTACTTGATAGTTTTGTGCACCATGTTTATGGCTTAGAACCGGGACTACAAAAACGTTTTTTGAAATGTCACAGAACATATGATATGTTTCAAGAGATGAAATTAGTATTTCAGAGTCATGCCCGTGTCAAGAGGTACGAGACCTCTGACAAATACTTCGCCTAAAAGATGGAGGAGAATTGCTCAACTAGTGAGCAAGTACTTAGATTGTCTGAGTACTACAATCGCTTGAATCAAGTGGGAGTTAATCTTCCAGATAAGATAGTGATTGGCAGAGTTCTCTAGTCACCATCACCAAGTTACTGGAACTTTGTGATGAAATATAATGCAAGGTATGACAAAAACGATTCGTGATGCTGAAATCGACGAAGGTAGAAATCAAGAAAAGAGCATCAATTGTTGATGATTGACAAGACCACTAGTTTCAACAAAAGGGTAAAGGGAAAGAAAGGGAACTTCAAGCAGAATGGCAAGCAAGTTGTCACTCCCGTGAAGGAGCCCAAAGTTGGACCAAAGCCTGAAACCGAGTGCTTCTACTGCAAAAGAAATGTTCACTAGAAGCGGAATTACCCTGAATATTTGGTGGATAAGAAGGATGGCAAAGTCAACAAGGGTATATTTGATATACACGTGATTGATGTGTACCTTACTAGTGTTTATAGTAGCCCCTGAGTATTTGATACTTGTTCGCTTGCTAAGATTAGTAACTCGAAACAGGAGTTATAGAATAAACATAAACTAGTTGAGGCTGAAGGGACGATGTGTGTTGGAAGTGGTTCCAAGATTGATATGATCATCATCGCACACTCCCTATACTTTCGGGATTAGTGTTGAACCTAAATAAATGTTATTTGGCATTTGCGTTGAGCATGAATATGATTTGATCATGTTTATTGCAATACGGTTATTCATTTAAAATCAGAGAATAAGTGTTGTTCTATTTACATGAATAAAACCTTCGATGGTCATACACCCAATGAAAATAGTTTTTTGGATCTCGATCGTAGTGATACACATATTCATAATATTCATGCCAAGAGATGCAAAGTTGATGATGATAGTGCAACTTATTTGTGGCACTGCCATTTGGATCATATCGGTATAAAGCGCATGAAGAAACTCCATAAAGATGGACTTTTGGAATCACTTGATTATGAATCATTTGATGCTTGCGAACCGTGCCTTATGGGCAAGATGACTAAAACTCCGTTCTTTGGAACAATGGAACGAGCTACTGACTTGTTGGAAATAATACATACCGATGTATGCGATCCAATGAGTGTTGATGCTCGTGGCGAGTATCGTTATTTTCTGACCTTCACAGATGATTTGAGCAGATATGAGTATATCTACTTAATGAAACACAAGTCTGAAACATTTGAAAAGTTCAAAGAATTTCAGAGTGAAGTGGACGTAACAAGAAGATAAAATTTCTACAATCTGATTCTATAGGAGAATATTTGAGTTACGAGTTTGGCCTTCATTTAAAACAATGTGGAATAGTTTCACAGCTCACACCACATGAAACACCACAGCGTAATGGTGTGTCTGAACGTCGTAACCGCACTTTATTGGATATAGTGCGATCTATGATGTATCTTACCGATTTACCACTATCGTTTTGAGGTTATGCTTTAGAGACAATTGCATTCACTTTAAATACGGCACCATCAAAATCCGTTGAGACGACGCCTTATGAACTGTGGTTTGGCAAGAAACCGAAGTTGCCGTTTCTGAAAATTTGGGGATGCGATGCTTATGTGATAAAGCTTCAACCTAATAAGCTCAAACCCAAATCATAAAAGTGTGTCTTCATAGGATACCCAAAAGAAACTGTTGGGTACACCTTATATCACAGATCCGAAAGCAAGATTCATTGCTAAGAATGGATCCTTTCTAGAGAAGAAGTTTCTATCGAAAGAAGTGAGTGGGAGGAAAGTAGAACTTGATGAGGGAATTGTACCTTCTCCCTTATTGGAAAGTAGTTCATCACAAAAATCAGTTCCAGTGATTCCTACACCAATTAGTGAGGAAATTAAAGATGATGATCATGAAACTTTAGATCAAGTTGCTACCAAACCTCGTAGGTCTTCCAAGTAAGATCCGCACTAGAGTGGTACGGTAATCTAGTTCAGGAAGTCATGTTACTAGACCATGATGAACCTACGAACTATGAGGAAGCAATGATGAGCCCAGATTCCGCGAAATGGCTTGAGGCCATAAAATCTGAGATAGGATCCATGTATGAGAAAAAAGTATTGACTTTGGTTGACTTGCTCGATGATCAGCAAACCATGTTAAATAAATGGATCTTCAAGAGGAAGACGGACACTGATAGTAGTGTTACTATCTACTAAGCTTGACTTGTTGCAAAAGGTTTTCGACAAGTTCAAGGTGTTGAATACGATGAGATTTTCTCACTCGTATCGATGCTTAAGTCTGTCTGAATCATGTTAGCAATTGCCACATTTTATGAAATCTGGCAAATGGATGTCAAAACTGCATTCCTTAATGGATTTTTTAAAGAAGAGTTGTATATGATGCAACCAAAAGGTTTTGTCAATCCTAAAGGTGCTAACAAAATGTGCAAGCTCCAGCGATCCATCAATGGACTGGTGCAAGCATCTCGGAGTTGGAATATATGCTTTGATACGTTGATCAAAGCATATGGTTTTATACAGAATTTTTGAAAGGCCTGTATTTAAAAGAAAGTGAGTGGGAGCACGACAGCCTTTCTGATAAGTATATGTGAATGACATAATATTGATCGGAAATGATGTAGAATTTTCTGGAAAGCATAAAGGAGTGTTTGCAAGGAGTTTTTCAAAGAAAGACCTCAGTGAAGCTGCTTACACATTGAGCGTCAAAATCTATAGAGATAGATCAAGACGCTTGATAAGATTTTTTCAATGAGTACATACCTTGATAAGATTTTGAAGTAATTCAAAATGGAACAGTCAAGAAGGAGTTCTTGCCTGTGTTGCAAGGTGTGAAATTGAGTAAGACTCAAAACCCGACCATGGCAGAAAATAGAAAGAGAATGAAAAGTCATTCCCTATGCCTCAGTCATAGGTTCTATGAAGTATGTTGTGTTGTGTACCAGTCATATTGTGTACCTTGTCCTAAGTTTGGCAAGGGGGTACAATTTTGATCTAGGAGCAGATCACTAGACAGCGGTCAAGAATATCCTTAGTGAGGACTAAGGAAATATTTCTCAATTATGGAGGTGATAAAAGAGCCCGTTGTAAAGATTTACATCGGTGCAAGCTTTTACACCAATCCAGATGACTCTAAGTCTCAATCTGGATACATATTGAAAGTGGGAGCAATTAGCTAGAGTAGCTCCATGCAGAGCATTGTAGACACAGAATATTTGCAAAATACATACGACTCTGAATGTGACAGACCCGTTGACTAAACTTCTCTCACGAGCAAAACATGATCATACCTTAGTACTCTTTGGGTGTTAATCACATAGCGATGTTAACTATATTGAATCTAGTAAACCCTTTGGGTGTTGATTGCATGACGATGTGAACTATGGGTATTAATCACATACAGATGTGAATTGGTGTTGAATCACATGGCGATGTGAACTAGATTATTGATTCTAGTGCAAGTGGGAGACTGAAGGAAATATGCCCTAGAGGCAATAATAAAGTTATTATTTATTTCCTTATATCATGATAAATGTTTATTATTCATGCTAGAATTGTATTAACCGGAAACATAATACATGTGTGAATACATAGACAAACAGAGTGTCACTAGTATGCCTTTACTTGACTAGCTCATGAATCAAAGATGGTTAAGTTTCCTAACCATAGACATGAGTTGTCATTTGATTAACGGGATCACATCATTAGGAGAATAATGTGATTGACTTGACCCATTTCGTTAGCTTAGCACTTGATCGTTTAGTATGTTGCTATTGCTTTCTGCATGACTTATACATGTTCCTATGACTATGAGTTTATGCAACTCCCGTTTACCGGAGGAACACTTTGTGTGCTACCAAATGTCACAACGTAACTGGGTGATTATAAAGGAGCTCTACAGGTGTCTCTGAAGGTACATGTTGAGTTGGCATATTTCGAGATTAGGATTTGTCACTCCGATTGTCGGAGAGGTATCTCTGGACCCTCTCGGTAATGCACATCACTATAAGCCTTGCAAGCAATGTGATTAATGAGTTAGTTGTGGGATGATGCATTACATAACGAGTAAAGAGACTTGCCGGTAACGAGATTGAACTAGGTATTGAGATACCGACGATCAAATCTCAGGTAAGTAACATACCGATGACAAAGGGAACAACGTATGTTGTTATGCGGTTTGACCGATAAAGATCTTCGTAGAATTTGTAGGAGCCAATATGAGCATCCAGGTTCCGCTATTGGTTATTGACCGGAAACATGTCTCGGTCATGTCTACATATTTCTTGAACCTGTAGGGTCCGCATGCTTAAAGTTAGATGACGGTTATATTAAGAGTTTATGTGTTTTGATGTACCGAAGATAGTTCGCAGTCCCAGATGAGATCGGGTACATTACTAGGAGTCTCGAAATGGTCGAGACGTAAAGATCGATATATTGGACGACTATATTCGGACTTCCGAAAGGTTCCGAGTGATTCAGGTATTTTTCGGAGTACTAGAGAGTTACGGGAATTCGCCGAGGAGTATATCGGCCTTATTGGGCCATACGGAAATAGAGGAGAGAGGCCAAAAGGAAGGAGGCATGCGCCCCCCTCTGGTCTGAATTGGACAAGGTGTGCAGCCCCCTTTTCCTTCTTCCTCTCCCCCTCTTTCCTTCTCTCCTACTCCAACAAGGGAAGGAGGAGTCCTACTCCCGGTGGGAGTAGGACTCCCCCCTTGGCGCGCCCTCCTCCTAGGCCGGCCGCCTCCCCCCTTGCTCCTTTATATACGGGGGCAGGGAGGCACCACATAGACACAACAATTGATAATTGATCTCTTAGCCGTGTGCGGTGCCCCACTCCACCATAATCCACCTTGATAATATCATAGCGGTGCTTAGGTGAAGCCCTGCGTCGGTAGAACATCATCATCGTCACCACGCTGTCGTGCTGACGGAACTCTCGCTCGACACTCGGCTGGATCGGAGTTCGAGGGACGTCATCGAGCTGAACGTGTGCTAGAACTCGGAGGTGACGTAGTTTCGGTGCTTGATCGGTCGGGCCGTGAAGACGTACGGCTACATCAACCGCGTTGTTCTAACGCTTCCGCTTTCGGTCTACGAGGGTACATGGACAACACTCTCCCCTCTCGTTGCTATACATCACCATGATCTTGAGTGTGCGTAGGATTTTTTTTGAAATTACTACGTTCCCCAACATAAACACCTTTGAAGATTTTCAAGAAAACACATGAATCAAAGAGAGCAGTAAAAGTAACTTTTAATTACCCCTTGATGAAGAACACGACGAACTGGGAAGTGTAGATGTGAAGTTCTTCAATTCAAATCTTCCACGCCCTAACTCGGCGGAGGAAGACGGCTACGGCGGCGGCGGAGTGACGAAATCCGCAACCGGCGCGAGTACGACGGCGATGAGGTCGAGGCAGTGAAGCTCTTCCTCACCGGCGACGATGAAGTAGCGGCGGCGCTATGGTTTGGGAAGCTCGAGCGGGAGTGAGAGCGAGCGGAGTAAAAATGAAGTGAAGAAGAAGCAGGGGTATTTATAGTGGAAGTGAAAAATTGAACACCCGAAGAATTCGGACGAACGCGCCCCTGGCCCTTCTCATTCGCTTGACATGTGTCACCCACATACTGTGAGTTTAGCATAGAGGGGGAAGGGTCCGATCACATTCACTTAATAGAAAAATCAGCTTGAAGAATTAACAATAAGTGAATGTTGTAGAGGACATAAACTCATATATATACATATATATATACATATATATATATATATACATATATATATATATATATATATATATACATACATACATCTGGGCTATTCTGTTACGCGTAACAGAATATTATTCTGTTACCCTTGTTGAACTGACGGATTCAGGTGGTTGTACTGATGTTTTCGAAGCGGTTGAACTGATGCTTTCAGTTGTGTTTAACAGATCGTCTTTTTTAGTTCAAAAACTTTTTGTAATTTTTTGGTCGGAATGGTGCGTGTAATATATCATTGGAAAGCTTTTGACAACCATATTTCAAGTATATTGAATGTTTTTGCAAAATCATTATCGTTTAAGAGCAGTTTTGAAAAAATCGTTTTTTTCAAAACCGAAAACGTGAATCGTATTTTGGACTTAATATTCAAACGGTTTGTCGGAATTGAGCAAATAAGATGGCGTTAGAAAGCTGGTGAAAATCCGCATCTTCCATATATGTATTGTTTTTTCTAATTCTATATGATTTAAAAGTAATTTGAAAAACGGTGAAATTTTGGGTGGAACGTATTTTCGCGATTTTTTGCAAACGGTTTGTCGGATTGACGCAAATGATACGGCGTTGGAAAGCTATGGAAAATGCGAAACTTTTGCGTATAGAAAGTTTTTTCCAATTCCTTACGTTTAAATACAAATTCAAATACGGTTAAAATTGGTTTTGAACGCAGTTTTTTAAAAAGTTTGTCGAAATGGGGCAAATAATATACCGTTGGATAGCTATCGAAAATGCGAAACTTAGTCCTGTCGGACGTTTTATTTACTTCGCAACCGTTTAAGAGTAATTTCAAATATGGTATGATGGATCCTGCTGTTTTCTCGTCTGAAAAACAGAGTAGTCGTACTGATATACGTGTATGTTTGTACTGAGCTATTGTTTATACATTAGTTTTGAATAGTTCCAAAAAAGTATACTTGTACTGAAATTTGCACGGGTTTGTACTAAGCGTGTTTTCACTAACTAGATTTTGCTCTATTTTTTGGGTAATTTTTTTCTCATAAGTTTTCAAGAGTGTACTGTATCCTAGCCCCGAACTTGCAAGATTTTTATTGTTGAACTGAATGTTATTTTTTTGCCAAATTTTTTTGCGTGTTTTTTTAAGTCAATTTTTTTGCAACGAATGTTCTAGATTTCTCTTGTTTTCCAACTTGAACTTTTTACGATTTTAAACTTTTACCAACTTGAATTATCATGTGTGGATGAGCACTTGAACTTGTAGAATTTAAAATTTTCTGTTTTAGTTCTTATTTGTTTTCTTGTCCGAACTTATGGTACCATTATCACTGAACCTACGTAGTTTCTGTAGCTGAACTAAAATCCATGTTGTCTGTGAAAACCAGGAAAATCACATCTACTCAATGGGCCATGATGCAAGCATCGCCGCCGGCAATACTTGGCGCACCAGAGAACCCGCACTGCTGGATTTGTCGAGAGAAAACTAAGGGCAGCACATCCCATGCCTTTTTTCTGTAGCAGCTACACTTGGTTTACCAACTCACACACACACAAAATTGATAACAAGTTGGCACACGACCTGATAACAAGAGCACACATGAACTGATAAACAAGAGCACACCGGTGATTAACATAATATAAATGCATTGTCGTTTTTTCCATTTGTTAAGTTGCTTTTTTCCTTCGAACTTTTACTGCTATGATTTTTTTGCAAATTTGTCTCCTTGAGTCAGAACTTAGGCAATTCTTAATTTTTAATTTATGGTACTTATGGTACTAGAGAGTTTGTACTTCTTAAAAAATAATCATCCGATGTTCTTTTAGTTTTAGTTTTTAATTTTCTTTCTCATCCTTATCCTTACTGTCAATGTCATCACCATCGTACTTTTATGGTTTATATAGTTGAACAGACTTACATTTTTACCATTCCTTCTTTTAAAAAAGAAGATTTTTGGATCGAGTCGGGTGAACCGGCTACCTGTACTCCGGTGGACTGATGGCTCCGTCGAGGTGGAGCTGATGGAAGCAGGGATGCGGTCGGCCGGCGTGAGTGGGAGGGAGAGGCCGGAGCATCGGGAGGAAGGCGGCCAGAGCGCGGGGAAGGAAGGTGGACGGAGCGCCACGAGGAAGGCAACGGGAGAGTGGGGGAGGAAGGTGGCTGACAAGCAGCCTAGCTCCGGCGAGCAAGACTCATAGGTCCTCCTCAGCCTTGGATCTCGGCGGCCGGCCATGGCGGTGTAGGGGTGGTGGTGCACTGGTGTGCAGGTCGTCGGGTGAGGCGGCGCACGGGAGATAGACAGGGAGGGATGCGCGCCACGGACGGCGAGGGAAGCACGCCGGTGGATGCAGGCGGGTCGTCGACAGGAGGCAAGTTGGGCGCGGGGGTCGGCGATGGGAGGCACGCTGGGAGGAGGGGGATTGGCGGAGGCGCTCTGGGAGGAGGGGGATAGAGCCAGTGGCGCGCAGGGTGGCGGTGGATCCGAGCGGCAGTGCGCTGCGTGGAGGTGGGATCGGGGCGGCGCGCTGGGCGGAGGTTGGTTCGGGCGGCGGCAGGAGGAAGAAAACGGACACGCCTCTATATAGGGCGCGAGGGTAACAGAATAATATTTTGTTACCGGTAACAGAATAGTCCAGCCCTATATATATATATATATATATATATATATATATATGTGTGTGTGTGTGTGTGTGTGTGTGTGTGTGTGTGTGTGTGTGTGTGTGTGTGTGTGTGTGTGTGTGTTTGTGTGTGTGTGTGTGTGTGTGGAGGGGGAGGGGAGGCATCCCCTAGGGCGCCCCAAGTGGTCGGCGGCTACCCTAGGGCGCTTGATACGTCTCTGTCGTATCTATAATTTTCGATTGTTTCATGCCATTATTCTATAGCTTTCATATACTTTTGGCAACTTTTATACTATTTTGGGACTAACCTATTGATCCAGTGCCCAGTACCAGTTCCTATTTGTTGCATGTTTTTGTTTCACAGAAAATCCATATCAAATGGAGTCCAAACACGACAAAAACTTACCGAGATTTTTTTGGAATATATGTGAATTTTGGGAATCGGAATCAACGCGAGACGATGCCCGAGGGGGCCACAAGGTAGGGGGGGTGCCCTGGGCCCTTGTGGTCACCTCGTAAGGTGGTTGGTGCCCTTCTTTCGCTGCAAGAAAGCTAATATCCAAATAAAAAACTTGTTAAAATTTCATCCCAATCGGAGTTACGGATCTCTGGGAATTTAAGAAACAGGGAAAGGCCAAAATCGGAGAGCGCAGAAATAGAAGGAAACAGAGAGAGATATACAATCTTGGAGGGGCTCTCGCCCCTCCGCCGCCATGGAGGCCATGGACTAGAGGGTAAACCCTTCTCCCATCTAGGGGGAAGGTCCAGGAAGAAGAAGAAGGAGGGGGCTCTCTCCCCCTCTCTCCCGGTGGCACCGGAATGCTGTCGGGGCCATCATTGCGACGACGATCTAGACCAACAACTTCGCTTCCGTCATCACCAACTCTCTCCCTCTATGTAGAGGTGTAACACCCCTTATCCCCGCTGTAATCTCTACTTTAACATGGTGCTCAATGCGACATATCATTTCCCAATGATGTATGGCTATCCTATGATGTTTGGGTAGATCTGTTTTGTCCTATGGGTTGATTGATGATCACGATTGGTTTGAGTTGTATGTTTTATTATTGGTGTTTTCCTATGGCGCTCTCTATGTCATGCAAGCATGAGGTGTCGTGGTTCTAAGTCTGACAGTAGAATGGGGGGTAGGTATGGAGAGGCAAGATCCTAGCTATGGAGTAGTTGTACACACGAGTGTTTAGCGAGTTCAGGCCATTCTCGGAGGAAGTAACAGCCCTACGTCTCGGAGCCCGGAGGCGGTCAACTGATCTCTGTGTATAAGAGTTACAGGGGTGCGAACCCTTCTACCAGTGGAGGGGGGTGGCTTATATAAAGGACGCCAAGACCCCAGCCAACCCACGTTAGCAAAGGGTTAAAGTACATTAAGGTCGGGCGTTACTGGTAATGCCCTGAATAAAATGCCATCATGACCATTAAGACTACTTAATTACAGACCGTTTAGATGCAGAGTAGATGGTTGAGTGAGTCTTCATGGTCAAGTGTCTTCGAGCCGGTCGAGTGGAGCCTCTCTTGGTCGACTAAAAGGTAGCTTCGTCTAAGGATGTCCTTGGGCATGGTATCCTGGATAGGTCCATGACCCTACCCTAGGTACATAACATCATCATTAGCCCCCGAATGGATCGAGGTTCGAGTGAGGAAGGAGTTGGTGATTTTCTCCGACTCATTTTCTGCATTTTGATTGAGTCGTATCTCGGATCGGTGATCTTCCTTTCGACGCTAGCGTCAACTTTTACTTCAGTCGCCTTGATCCATTCTTATCTTCTGTCGAGTGGACTTTTGGACTTGGTGAACTTCCGAGCGACGGGTCACGGGAAGGATATGGTCTGACAGATCGATCTGCTGTTAGCGGATTTTGCGGGATCTGAAATTCGGGAAGCGCGCGAAGCGGGGCGATCTGCGGCAATCGGGCGGGATAAGGCATGGACGCCTCGATTTCCGCGCCGCCTTTTTCCCCACGTATCATGCGTGCGCGACTGTTTCGGGATGTGACAGGTCTGCTCAGACCCACCCGTCAGCCACTCGGAAGCGCCCTTATATAAAGCGTCGGGGAAAAGTTTTTGAACAGTGCCTCCTATTTCTCTTCTCTTCCCTCTCTGCCTCCGCCCACAACGCCTGCTCCCACCTCCGCCCTATCCGCCTCTCGAGCGCTTCGCCGGCGACAATGGTGAAGGAAAAGACGGCGGCTCTGGAGCGCGCGAAGAAGGCGACGGCGACGGGGCAAGCAAAGGGGAGACCGTCCAGTCGGGGCGGATCTTCGTCGAGGTCCCGCCTGCCGAAGGGTTGGGTCCAAGGGGATTGGATCCGCTCGACCATCACCGAGAAGGACCTCAACGACCTGGCCAATGAGGGACTGATCCCCCACGGGTCAGCGAGGCTCGTGGGGTCCGAGTGTCAACCGCAGCCGCAGGAGGGTGAGTGCGTTCTCTTTGCCACTCACATAGATCGTGGTTTCTCTCTGCCGCCGAGTATCTTCTTCCGAGGATTCTGAATTTCTTTGGGGTGCAACTCCATCATTTCAATCCCAATTCCATCGCCTATCTTGCTGCCTTTGTGTCCATGTGCGAGAACTTCCTGGGTTGCCGACCGCACTGGGGTCTCTTCAAGTACATATTCACCTGCCGCTCGCAGACAGTGAAAATGGCGAGTCCGGACGATGAGAGGACCAAGGTCATTCGGATGTGTGGGGGTCTTGGGATTCAGTTGAGGAACAAAAGCACTTTCCCGACCATGACCCTTCCTGAGTCGGTCAGAGGGTGGCAGTCGACTTGGTTCTACTGCCAAAACGAGTCGACGCCGGGACAGTCGACCGGTCTCCCTCCGTTCTCCATGGACCGAGTGGACAAACCATCTTCTCTGAAGGTGCTTCCCGAGGAGAAAGCCGAGGTAAAAATGTTGATGGAGCGCATGGTCCAACTCATTCGGGACGGGGTGACGGGCATGGACCTTTTGGAAGTCTTCCTTAGGCGGCACATCCAACCGCTCCAGTATCGAGGCCACCCGATGTGGTTGTACTGTGGTACCGAAGACACCACTCGGGTCCATCCAGAAGCAGTCGACGACGCCACGCTGGAGAGGTGGGTGGCCGCCATCACAGGGAACAAGGACAACCCTCGAGGAGCTAGGAGGATCCCGCCACTCGACTGTACTTATACGCCGGACAAGGTATGACCACTTATTTCTGATTGTGATCTGGCTCTATCCA
>NW_025225831.1:31958-33052 GCF_018294505.1 Triticum aestivum | reverse complement strand
TCTGCTTTATGAAGGGCAGGTACTCGTCAACGGCACCGCGAATTGGTCGATTGATCTTTGCTCTGCTTTGTTATCTGATAGGTCACCACCGAGCTATACTCGATGCCCAATGGGGCGCAGACGCCGATTGAGGAGGAGGAAGGAAGCAGGGGCGAAAGCCCGGAGGAGTGGGACTCGAATGCTGACAATGACGACGAGGGCGACGACTCTGATGAGGAGGAAGATGATGAGGAGGAGGAGGAAGTTGTGCCTCCTCGCTCGGAGAGACGTTCGAAGCTTGCCCATGATCCCGCGACTGAGCGCGGTAAGGGGGTGGCGACTGCTACTCAGTCGACCAAGCGCCCTCGGACGGCTTCTCCGGCGCCGACTAAGAAGGCTCCGAAGCAATCTCGAGTGGCACCATCGAAATCCACGAAGGCCTTGCCGAAGATGAAGATGGCGATCCCCACAATCTCAGGGTAATGGTAGTTTTGAGTTTTCTCCGTTTCATGGACTTGTTCTTGGTCGACTCATGGGTCAATCGGCTGACTTTTGGAACTGCAGCGCTGCTACCTCCGACACTTCGGCGAGGGCCGATGACCATGAGATAGAGGATGCCGTAACATCGAAGCCTGGTATGACCCTTGTGATGCCATTTCCAGTCGACTGACTTATTGTCTTTAATTTTGATCCTTTCTGCAGTTTCATCTAGCATTGTTATTGACCTTCCTGACAACGATGACGAAGAACTGCCACGGCCGAGGAGGAGCAAGAACACGTTTGCTGGCAAGGCGACTTAGGATGTGCCGGCACCCAAGACGTTGGTCGCGGAGGGAGACAATGTCGCTCGACCCGTCGTAACTTTCGCGGTGCCGTTGACGAGTGCCCGCCCTTCATCGTCAAGTGCCGCTCAACCTTCGCTTTTCTCCACCTACCCCATTCCAGAAGACCAAGCTAGCGCTGCTACGAAAGCAATACGCCAAGCGGGGGTTATGATGGAGCAAGTGAAGGCAATACGAGAAGCTAGCCAGGCGGCCTACGACGCCAGTTCGGCTCTTCAAAGTAATGTTCAGGTCAGTCAGTCACCGCCTGCTCTGTTAGGATATGATATCTGC
>NW_025225831.1:14719-31687 GCF_018294505.1 Triticum aestivum | reverse complement strand
AACTCTTCCTTCTGCAATTCTTGGAGTTTGTCCTACACCCACTGGGTGTGTCGGTTGAAATTCCGGACTAGTGGGGGCACGCTGAGTGCACCCACTGGGTGTAGCCCCCGAGGCTATGGTCGACTGCTGGCAATCGACCATAGGCTTTATGTCTTAAGTTTTTTCTTATTTGTCTAGACCGAATAGATTCATAGACCGGTGGGGGCACGCTGAGTGCACCCACTGGGTGTAGTCCCCGAGACTGTGGTCGACTGCGGGCAGTTGACTATAGTCTGAAGAACATCTCCCCTCTTTTTTTGTGTTGGTCGACTGGTCGACTCTAACTGATGAAACTAGTGGGGGCACGCTGAGTGCACCCACTGGGTGTAGTCCCCGAGACTATGGTCGAATATTTGCATTCGGCCGTAGTCTTAGAAACATTATGATTTTTCCTTATTCACTCAGAAGTGAATTGTCTTTGACATTTGTCGATTGGTTCTTCGTAGAAATCCTGTGACCTTGCGGCTCGTTATACTGAGTTGGAGAACAAACACATTCAGCTTGAGCTCGGTCTAAAACTAGCCCAAGAAAACTTGACGAAGGCGAAGGAGGAAGCTAAAGGTATGCTTGGTGAGGCTTTTGATGATTGCCTTTGCCTCTCACTTGCTTGCCAATTTAATCTTCACTGTAACTTTGCAGACAAAGTGAGGGATGCCCTGAAGAAACAAGAGCTTGACTTGGTTGAGATGCAAAAAACTGCTTTAGAGAAGACCAGGCTTGCTGATGAGAAGGTGGCTTCAGTGACCAAGCTTGAAGAAGAAAACACCAGGAGGTCAGTCGACTGAAAAACGACAAGACCACTCTGACTGATAAGGCCAGTGAATTGAAGAGAAAGAAGAATGATATAGAGGCTTATCTGGGTGGGCTCGCAAAGAAGTTGTTCCTCATGCTTGAAGGTAACCCTTTGTTATCAACCAAATAATTTAATTGTAACCTCCGGCTGTCTGTCTTGACTCGGTGGTCGTGTTTGCAGAATTTTGCCAGAACTTTGAAGAGGAGGCTGGTCGACTGGAAGTAAACCTTGACCCCATCAACTCTCCCGTGAACGATGAAGTCGCCATGAACGTGCTCCGGCTTGAATCTCGTGTTGCTGCTGTCACCGATTATCTTGCAAGGCTGAAGGTCGCAACTTCCCGCATCGACACAACACTCTGGCCAAGAGAGACGCTCTAGAACAACCTCGAGTCTCTGATGACTCCACTGAACGAGGTCCCAAGTCGAGTGCAGGAGTGGAAGAAGTCTTCGGCCAGGTGCGGTGCGGATGTTGCTCTGTCTCTGGTCCGCGTTCACTGCAAGGATGTACGAGAGGACAAGCTGGTGGCCCTTAGGGTGGCTAACACCAAGAAGCACGACTTCAGATCTTTCATGGAGACCTTCATTACCGCTGCCACTTGGATTGCAGATGGAATTGATCTGGATGAGTTTGTGGCACCTTCCAGCCCTCCACAGGAGGGGTAAAAAACTTATGAGCTTGATACTTTAAATTTGCCTCGGTATGCCGAGTGGGTTTTGTAACCGAAAAACCTTAACAGGCCTAGCGCCTGAGCACTTTCGGTTCCCTTAGGTGTTATTAGAACTTGGATTCGTTGTTGAATATGTTTGCATTTGGTTTGAGGTGTCTTTTGCAGGTTTAAAGCGAAGCGCTTATTGCAATCGACTTGTTCCCCAATACACTTAGGCGAGCACTGGGCTGCAGCTAAGCCTCCGAGTGGGAGGTCTACTCTCCACTCGGTAGGATTTCAGATACTTAGGCGAGCACTGGGCTGCAGCTAAGCCCCCGAGTGGGAGGTTTGCTCTCCACTCGGTAGGATTTCAGATACTTAGGCGATGGCACTGGGCTGCAGCTAAGCCCCCGAGTGGGAGGTCTGCTCTCCACTCGGTAGGATTTCAAATACTTAGGCGAGCACTGGGCTGCAGCTAAGCCCCCGAGTGGGAGGTTTGCTCTCCACTCGGTAGGATTTCAGATACTTAGGCGAGCACTGGGCTGCAGCTAAGCCCCCGAGTGGGAGGTCTGCTCTCCACTCGGTAGGATTTCAGATACTTAGGCGAGCACTGGGCTGCAGCTAAGCCCCCGAGTGGGAGGTTTGCTCTCCACTCGGTAGGATTTCAGATACTTAGGCGAGCACTGGGCTGCAGCTAAGCCCCCGAGTGGGAGGTCTGCTCTCCACTCGGTAGGATTTCAGATACTTAGGGGAGCACTGGGCTGCAGCTAAGCCCCCGAGTGGGAGGTTTGCTCTCCACTCGGTAGGATTTGAATTGGTGGCGCAGCTCGGAAAGAGAGGATAGCAGCGATCACCACCTCGTCTTCCTTGCAGAGCGTATGTTGAACTTGTGACGTAGCTCGGAAGGAGAGGGTAGCAGTCGACCTGCACCTCGTCCTCCTTGCGAAGCGCACATTGTATTCGTACTTAGGCGAGCGCAATGCTGCAGCTAAGCCCCCGAGTGGAAGGCTGGCTTACCACTCGGTAGGATTTTATTTATCTTAGGCGAGTACTTGGACTGCAGCTAAGCCTCCGAGCGGAAGGCTGGCTTACCGCTCGGTAGGATTTTATTTATCTTAGGCGAGTACTTGGACTGCAGCTAAGCCCCCGAGCGGAAGGCTGGCTTACCACTCGGTAGGATTTTATTTATCTTAGGCAAGTAGTTGGACTGCAGCTAAGCCTCCGAGTGGAAGGCTGGCTTACCACACGGTAGGATTTTATTTATCTTAGGCGAAACGGATTTCGCAGCTAAGCCTTCGCGTGGGAGGCTGGCTCACGACTCGGTTAGGATTTTTCTATACGGACTTGAGCGAATCGGATTCGCAGCCAAGCCACCCACTGGGGGGATTGTTTTGAGTAGACAAAAGGAATAACGATTATAGGGAAGATTATAAATCTCTTATCTTTGATCAAAAAACTACAGAAGTACTTTTATTACAACTCGTCTGAGTGAATACTTCGGTGTAGAAGGGACGGAGAAGTTCCATGTTCCAAGCTCGGGGCTCGTCGATCTGATGCTCGACATTTTAAAGACGGTATGCTCCATTGTGGAGAACCTTGGTGACGATGAAGGGACCTTCCGAAGAAGGAGCAAGCTTGTGTGGTTTCTGCTGATCCACTCGGAGAACTAAATCTCCTTCCTGGAAGGCTCGACTCTTCATGTTTTTGGCGTGGAAGCGACGCAAGTCTTGTTGGTAAATTGTCGATCTGATCAGAGCCATCTCCCTCTCTTCCTCTAACAGGTCGACTGCATCCTGCCGCGCTTGTTCTGCTTCTGCTTCAGTGTAGAGCTCGACTCGAGGAGCAGTGTGGAGAAGGTCACTCGGTAAGACTGCTTCAGCCCCATAAACCAAGAAGAATGGAGTTCTCCCAGTCGACCGGTTGGGCATGGTCCTTAAGCCCCAAAGCACTGAAGGAAGTTCGTCGACCCATGCACCAGCCGCATGCTTAAGATCACGCATTAAACGGGGCTTCAACCATTTGAGGATCAAACCGTCGGCTCGTTCAGCTTGTCCATTCGACTGTGGGTGAGCGACTGAAGCGTAGTCGACTCGTGTGCCCTGGGACGTCCAGAAGGCTCTGAACTCTTCGGAGTCGAAGTTTGACCGGTTGTTAGTGATGATGCTGTGCGGGACTCCATATCTGAATATCAATTCTCTGATGAAGCTGACAGCAGTACCGGCATCGAGGTTTTTGATGGGTTTGGCTTCGATCCACTTAGTGAACTTGTCGACTGCTACCAGCACATGGGTAAAACCGCTTCTGCCTGTTCTCAAAGGGCCGACCATATCCAAACCCCACACTGCAAAAGGCCAGACGAGTGGTATAGTCTTCAAAGCTGATGCGGGCTTGTGTGACATATTGGAATAAAATTGACACCCCTCGCACTTGTCGACTATCTCCTTAGCCATTTCGTTCGCTCTTGGCCAATAAAACCCGGCTCGGTATGCTTTGGCCACGATGGTCCGAGAGGACGCATGGTGACCACAGGTCCCCGAGTGGATGTCATCAAGGATTATTCGACCTTCCTCTGGCGTTATGCATTTCTGACCAACTCCAGTCGCGCTTTCTCTGTACAACTGTCCCTTTATCATAGTAAAGGCTTTAGATAGGTGGACAATCTGCCGGGCCTCTTCTTCGTCCTCCGGGAGCTCTTTCCTCAAGATATACGCAATATATGGTACTGTCCAATCTGGAGTGATCACAAGAACTTCCATGATCAGGTCGACCACTGCTGGGACTTCAACCTCAGTCGGGTCCGTGACACTCTTAGGCTGCGGGGCTTCATCAGTAAAAGGATCTTCTACGATTGACGGAGTATGGATATGTTCCAAAAACACATCACTAGGGATGGCTTCTCTCTTGGATCCTATCTTCGCCAGATCGTCAGCTACTTGATTTTTCAGTCGGGGTATGTGGTGGAGCTCTAACCCTTCGAACTTCCTTTCAAGCTTCCTCACTTCATTGCAGTATCCAGTCATGGCTGGGCTTCTAATGTACCACTCCTTCATTACTTGATTTACCACCAAATCTGAATCGTCGTAGACCATAAGGCGACGGACGCCGAGTGAAATGGCCATGCGTAATCCATACAAGAGTGCTTCATATTCTGCTTCATTGTTGGAGGAATCAAAGTGGATCTGGAGCACATATCTGAGCTTGTCTCCTCGGGGGGAAACCAAAACAACCCCAGCACCAGAACCATTTAACATCTTAGAGCCATCAAAGAACATGGTCCAATGCTCCGAGTGGACTTGAGTCGGCTGTTGTTGCTCAATCCACTCGGCAAGGAAATCTGCTATAGCCTGGGACTTAATGGCTTTCTTTGCCTCGAATTTGTTATCAAGGGGAAGGAGTTCAATCGCCCATTTAGCCACTCGACCAGTTGCATCTCTGTTGCGCAGAATTTCTGACAGTGGTGCGTCGCTGACGACTGTAATGTCATGATCAGAGAAATAATTAGCAACCTTCTTCATGGTCATGTAGATCCCATATACGAGCTTCTGATAATGAGGATATCTTTGCTTCGATGCGGTTAAAACTTCAGAGAGATAATACACTGGGCGCTGAACTTTGAAGGCGTTCCCTTCTTCTTCCCGCTCGACCGTAAGTACTGTACTGACGACTTGTCCTGTGGCTGCAATATAAAGCAACAGAGGCTCTTTGCTGATTGGAGCAGCAAGCACCGGCTGGGTGGAGAGCAGAGTTTTTAACTCGGCAAACGCTGCATCAGCTTCTGGAGTCCACTCGAACTTGTCCGCCTTCTTCATCAGTCGGTAAAGGGGCAATGCCTTTTCACCGAGGCGAGAGATGAATCGACTTAACGTGGCCAAGCATCCAGTAAGCTTCTGGACGTCGTGCACACGCACAGGGCGTTTCATTCAGAGTATGGTGCCAACTTTTTCTGGGTTAGCATCGATTCCTCGTTCGGAAATGAGAAAACCGAGTAACTTTCCGCCAGGTACTCCGAATGTGCACTTTGAAGGATTGAGCTTGATATCATACCTCCTGAGATTGGCAAATGTTTCAGCTAAGTCAGTCAACAGGTCGGAACCCTTTCGCGACTTGACCACGATATCATCCATGTATGCTTCCACATTCCGACTGATTTGAGTGAGTAAACACTTTTGAATCATTCTCATGAACGTGGCTCCAGCATTCTTGAGGCCGAATGGCATGGTGATATAGCAGAAGCACCCGAGTGGGGTGATGAAAGCTGTTTTGATTTCGTCGGGCCCATACAGACGGATCTGATGATACCCGGAATAAGCGTCTAGAAAAGGCAATCTCTCGCACCCTGCGGTCGAGTCGACAATTTGGTCGATGCGAGGGAGAGGAAAATGATCTTTCGGGCAGGCCCGATTGATATGCTTGAAATCAATGCACATACGAAGGGAATTGTCCTTTTTGGGAACCATAACGACATTGGCGAGCCACTCGGAGTGGTATACCTCTCGGATGAACTCTACTGCGAGGAGTGGAGCCACCTCTTTGCCAATGGCTTTTTTCTTCTAAACGGCGGACCGTCGAAGATGTTCCTTAACAGGTTTTGCTTTTGAGTCGACTCTAAGGCGATGCTCAGCCAGTCCCCTGGGAACACCCGGCATGTCAGCTGGCTTCCATGCGAAGATGTCCCAATTCTCACGGAGGAACTGGATGAGCGCTTCTTCCTATTTAGAGTCGAGTGTTGTGGCAATATGGGTCGGAGCTGCATTGGGGTCAGTCGGGTGGATGTGAACTGGCTTCGTCTCACCGGACGACTGAAATGCTGACTCTGTGGCGGGCTTCTTGGCCCGCAGTAAATCACTCGGATCTGCATTCTTCTTGTATCCCTCTAGCTCTACCACTGTTATCTGGTCATCCGCAATCTTTGAGCCTTTCTGGAAACACTCTTCTGCTTTCTTCCGGTTGCCAGTGACGGTTATCATGCCTTTGGGGCCAGGCATCTTTAACTTGAGGTATACGTAACATGGTCGAGCCATGAAGCGGGCGTAGGCTGGTCTTCCCAAGATAGCGTGGTAGGCGCTCCGGAAATCCACGACTTCAAATGTCAGCTTTTCTTTGCGAAAATGCTTCGAGTCACCGAACACCACATCCAGGGCTATTTGGCCGAGTGACTCAGCCTTCTTTCCTGGGATGACTCCGTGAAAACTCATGTTGCTGGAACTGAGCTTGGACATCGGAATACCCATTCCCTTGAGCGTCTCTGCATACAGTATATTCAACCCACTTCCGCCATCCATCAATACCTTCATTAGTCGAGTGCCTTCGACGATTGGGTCGACCACCAGTGCTTGCCTCCCAGGGGTGGCAATATGAGTAGGATGGTCAGACTGGTCGAAAGTAATGGGAGTTTGCGACCACCTCAGATAGTTTGGTGTCACCGGGGCAGCCATATTGACCTCACGGTTGATCACTTTCAGTCGACTTTTGCTCTCTACATCAGCAAAAATCATCAGAGTGGAGTTGACATGAGGGTACTCTCCATCACTGTCCTCCTTGTCCTCAGCCTTGTCCGACTCCTTCTCTTTGTTCTTCGGCTGTTTCCCTTGGAACTGCTGGATTAAGAGCCGGCACTGGCGAGTGGTATGCTTTGGGTAGATGAAGTTACCCTCTTCGTCTTTCTTCGTGTGGATATGACATGGCAGATCCATCACGTCATTACCTTCCTTATCTTTCACCTTCTTGGGGTTCCAAGATCCTTTGGGCTTCCCTTTGAATTTGCCCTGTGTCGCGGCCAGAGCCTCTCCAGGAGCTGCTGGCTCGGCCTTCCGCTTTTGCTTCCGACTGGAGTTTCCTTTATCCGACTGACTCGGCTTGTACTTGCCGCTCCGGAGTCGGTCCTCTTCTTCGCCGTTGGCGTACTTGGTGGCTATTTCCATCATCCGACTCAGGGTCATATCTCCAGTTCGACCAAACTTCAGGCTCAACTCTCTGTTCTTGACACCATCCTTGAAGGCGCAAACCACTTGGTGATCTGACACATTCTCTACAGTATGATGCAAAGTGATCCACCTATGGATGTAATCCCTTAGTGTTTCACTTGACTTTTGTACACAAACTTGCAGCTCAGTCAATCCGGCAGGTCGCTTGCAAGTTCCCTCAAATGTCCTGACGAACACTCGAGAAAGATCTTCCCAGGTGTAAATGCTGCTGGGAGCTAACTGATTTAACCACGCCCTGGCCGAACCCTCTAGCATAAGTGGCAAATGCTTCATGGCCACCTCATCATTACCGCCACCAATCTGAAAAGCCACTCGGTAGTCTTCGAGCCAAGTTTCAGGCTTAGACTCTCCGGTGAACTTACTCACCCCAGTCGCCAACCTGAAGTTGGGGGGTATCACTGCGGCTCCGATTGCCCTGCTAAAACATTCTGGGCCTGAAATGTGGACTCGGCTGCTTGTGGGCACATCTCTGTCATGACCACCTCTATGAGCTCTGTTCTGGTCAACCAAACCTTGCACAATGATGGATTTCGCGTCAAAGCCTGGCTCTCTGGGGTCGACTGGAGCTCTCCGCCCAACACTGAGCTGGCGTCTGTCATCTTGCTGCCGATGGACGTTAGATCCACTTCTCGGAGGAGGAGTGGGTACTCGACGCCTGTCATCACGATCAAATCGATCATCATAGTTGTCCCGCCGGCCTTCACGTCCCACGCGCCTCGGAGGCGACCTTGGACTGTGAGCCGACTGAACAGTATTCGCGGTGATGGATCGACTGTGAATCCTGTTGCGCGACTGTGATACCGCTGAATTCTGATCTCCTGCTGCCCGGAGCAAATCTCTGATCTGCATCAAGCCTCTTCCAGCCTCCGACTGAGAGGGCTGAATTGACTCTGCTATGCGGGCTGCAGCTGCTAAATTTTGAATTGGGGTTCGATATACCTGAGTCGGTTGCGGGAAGAGCTGACGTCGGTTGGAGTTGGTAACTCGTTGACGCGCGCGCTCGTCGAGTGCTTGCTGAAGGTTCTCCAGTCGAGTGCGTTCAGCCAGGTTGGCTAAACGCGCCTCTTCCAGGGCACGAGCCTCAGGTGTTTCTCCTGCGATGAGAGTATGCAGGGCATCCATGTTCCGACGGCGAAGTTCTTCCCTCTGCTGGCAAGTGAGCGGCTCGGGTTGCTACTCTTCGTGGGCCTGAGCGGGGTCGTCCTCGTCGTCCATCCCATCACCGCGGGGGAAACCGGGAGGACTACGGGGCCCGTTGACCATCAGGACCTCCGCCGCTGGATCACTGCTATCGCACTCGGATGCGGTCTCTACGGAGCCAGTCGAACAGGCCGTAGAGAGATTCGTCGGGCTCAATCGCCGCGACTTGGGTGGTGGCCGATTGGCGAGCCACTGCATGTCTCACCCATCGCTGGAGCCTCAACCGACCAGTGCGCTTGCGCTGGTGGGAGACAGGGAGGGAGGATGGCGCAGGAGTCGACCGGAATGGAGTCGACAGCTGCCGCAGCAGGACGCCGCGGACACACGCCCGAAAGTGCGTCGCCCCGTGGACGGGGAGCGCGTCGATGTCGAGTGGTGCCTCCTGGAGCCAAGCGGAGTCGTCGGCGATGAAAGTGAGCGCACCGAGACGGATCTCGTGGCCCTCGACCAGAGCTCCGCCAGCAATCATGATGAAGGCGATTGGACAAATTGCAACTTCTCCAAAAAAGTCGCTAAGACACCTGCCCCACGGTGGGCGCCAACTGTCGTGGTTCTAAGTCTGACAGTAGAATGGGGGGTAGGTATGGAGAGGCAAGATCCTAGCTATGGAGTAGTTGTACACACGAGTGTTTAGAGAGTTCAGGCCCTTCTCGTAGGAAGTAACAGCCCTACGTCTCAGAGCCCGGAGGCGGTCGACTGATCTCTGTGTATAAGAGTTACAGGGGTGCGAACCCTTCTACCAGTGGAGGGGGGTGGCTTATATAGAGGACGCCAAGACCCCAGCCAGCCCACGTTAGCAGAGGGTTAAAGTACATTAAGGTCGGGCGTTACTGGTAACGCCCTGAATAAAGTGCCATCATGCCCATTAAGACTACTTAATTATAGACCGTTTAGATGCAGAGTAGATGGTCGAGTGAGTCTTCATGGTCGAGTGTCTTCGAGCCGGTCGAGTGGAGCCTCTCTTGGTCGACTGAAAGGTAGCTTCGTCTAAGGATGTCCTTGGGCATGGTATCCTGGATAGGTCCATGACCCTACCCTAGGTACATAACATCATCATGAGGGATCCCCACTATAGGGTTTGCAATATGTTCATCATTTGCTTATGGTGGGTGGCGCGAGTGACAAAAGCACATACCCGAGTAAGTAGGTTGTTTGCGTATGGGCATAAAGAGGACTTGATACTTTAATGCTATGGTCCGGTTTTACCTTAATGATCTTAAGTAGTTGCGGATGCTTGCTGGGGTTCCAAACATAAGTGCATATGATCCAAGAAGAGAAAGTAATATAGTTTATGCCTCTCCCTCATATAAAATTACAATAATGATTACCGGTCTAGATATCGGTTGCCTAAGAACAAATAACTTTCTCGTGACAAAAAGCTCTCTACTAAAACTAACTTAGTTGGTTCTTTACCTAAATAGCCCAAAGAAATTATTTACGTTCTCTTTATTATCTTGCAAACCTAGCCTATAACACCTACAAAGTACTTCTACTTTTATACTTGTTCTAGGTAAAGTGAATGTAAAGTGTGCGTAGAGTTATATCGGTGGTCGATAGAACTTGAGGGAACATTTTTTCTACCTTTAGCTCCTCATTGGGTTCGACACTCTTACTTATCGAAAGAGGCTACAACTGATCCCCTATACTTGTGGGTTATCAAGACCTTTTTCTGGCGCCGTTGCCGGGGAGCAATAGCGTGGGGTGAATATTCTCGTGTGTGCTTGTTTGCTTTATCACTAAGTAGATTTTACTTGTTGTTCTAAGTTGTTCTCTATCTTTAGTTATGGATATGGAACAAGAAGTACCAAAAAGTAGGTGTACTTGCTACTCATGGAGATGGGGAACCTCCTAAAACCCTCGATGCTCATTATGTGAAAGATATTATGCACTACTTTAATAATCTCGAGAAAACCCCATTCAATTATATAATGGGAGACACATTGGATCAACGTGAATAGTTTAGAGATTATCGCTTGACTCAAAAAGGGAAACTCTTATGGGATAAAACTCATAGGTTGCATTGATATGCTCGAAATTTATGCTTGAGATATGATTATACTTGTTGCTCTAGGATGAAGGCTCTACACCTTCCCTTTTCATGTAAATTTAATGATACTGGAACCATGGCTTCTTATGCTAATGGTATATACGATTACTATGATGTGGAACGAATAGAAGAATTTGTTGCTTTTAAGGGTGCTTATGAAATTGAATCTTTGTTTGAAAAGTGTGAAAATCTTGATGATGTTGTTTACAGACTTGGATTTTTTTCTATATTGAAATATTGCTATGAGAATTATGAATATAATTTTGATATCGATGCGTTTATTGAGAAAGTCTCCGCTGTCCAAGAAGAGACTAATATTTTGTAGGATTCTATGTAAGAAGAAATTGGTGACACTGTGAGCTCATTAGATGAAAAAGATGACGAGGAGAGCGAAGAACAAAAGGAGGAAGAGCGGATTGATCACCCGTGCCCACCTTCTAATGAGAATAACTCTTCAACTCATACATTGTTCAATTTCCCTTCGTGCTTACCGAAGGATGATTGCTATGATCCCTTTGATTCATTTGAAATATCCCTTTTTGATGAACTTGATGCTTGCTATGCTTGTGGCCATGATGTCAATATGAATTATGCTTATGGATATGAACTTCATATAGTTATGTTAAGAATAAAATTGTTTGTATTGCATCCATGCATGATAGTCATATTATCTTTTTGTATTCTCCCAACTACACTATATCGGAGAAGTTTACGCTTATTAAGGACTATATTGATGGGTAGTGTTCTACTATCGCACATGATGATTTGATAAATATAATATGCATGTGCTTGCTGCTCCTACTTGCAATTATTATGAGATAGGAACTACATCTCTACCTCTCTATGTTTCCAATACGATAAAATTGCAACAAACTGTTTATACTATGCATTGGCCTTTACTTTGTGTGCATGAATTGTTCTTTTATGACATGCCGATGCATAGGAAGAGAGTTAGACTTCATCATTACATGATATATGTTTACTAAATTACAAATAATTATTAATTAAAATTGGGTTTGATATACATTGGGATCCCGGTGGATCCATTACTTGAGCACTATATGCCTTGCTTAATGGCTTTAATGAAAGTGCTGCCAGGGAGACAACCCGAAAGTTTTAGAGAGTCATTTTATTCTGTTGTGTGATTTTAAACAGTTTGAAAACAAAAAATAAATAAAGATGGGAACCTAATACTTTTTCAAAAAGAAAAGTGAAAGTGAGAGAGATGAGCATTGTTAAAGTGGGAGCATGCCTTGAACTTTGTTCATGCCCATGGAAACTTTGTGAATCTCGATTACAGAAACTTTTCAAAAAAAATAATTATCCCCTTGTACAAATCCATTGTATTATAAAAATAATGTGCCAAGATTTGCCTTTAGGATGATTAGATTGCTTCTTTGGTTTGTGCGGTGCAAAAATAGAAACATTGGATGTAGTGCGCAATTTTACATTTTTTACTGGAAAGTCAAACTCTTCTGAAACTTTTTGCACAGTAATTCTATACAAATTGTTTATTTTGTCCTAATTTTTCAGAATTTTGGGAGTTAAAGAAGTATGGTAGATGTTCAGATTGCTACAGACTGTTTTGTTTAAGATAGATTATGTTTTGATGCATTGTTTTGCTAGTTTTGATGATGGCTTTCATCTAGTCACTTTCATCATGTGGGCTTAATTCGTGTTCGGTACTTTGATAATTTGATATGTGGGTGGACCGGTGCTTAGGTGCTTTTATTAATTTAAAAAAACTCCTACTTATGGTTAACCCTCTTGCAAGCATCCGCAACTACGAGAAAAGTATTAAGAATAAATTCTAACCATAGCATTAAACTTTTGGATCCAATCGGTCCCTTACGGAATAGCGCATAAACTAGGGTTTAAGCTTCTGTCACTCTCGCAACCCACCATCTAATAACTACTCCACAATGCATTCCCTTAGGCCCAAATATGGTGACATGTCATCTAGTCGATGTTCACATGACACCACAAGGAGAATGGCAACATACATACCATCAAAATATCAAACACATATCAAGTTCACATGATTACTTGCAACATGATTTCTCCCGTGACCTCAAGAACGAAAGTAATTACTCACAAATGATAAACATGCTCAAGATCAGAGGAGTATTGAATAGCATAATGGATCTGAACATATAATCTTCGTCCAAATAAACCATATAGTAATCAACTATAAGATGTAATCAACACTACTAGTCACCCACGGGCACCAATCTATAGTTTTGATACAAAGATTGAACACAAGAGATGAACTAGGGTTTGAGAGGACTTGGTGCTGTGAAGATGTTGATGAACATAGCCCTCCCCAAGATGGGAGAGTTGTTGGTGATGATGATGACGATGATTTCCCCCACCGAGAGGGAAGTTCCCCTGGCGGAATCGCTCCGCCGGAGGGCAAAAGTGCTCCTGCCAAAGTTCCACCTCGAGGCGGCGGCGCTTCATACCGAATGTCCTCTCTTGATTTTTTCTAGGTCAAAATGACTTATATACCAGAAGATGGGCACCGTAGGTGGGACGAGGAGGACAGCACCCACCAGGGCGCGCCTGGGTCTCCTGGCACGCCCAGGTGGGTTGTGCCCACCTAGTGGCCCTCCTCTGGTACTTATTTGCTCCAATATTCATTAAATATTCCATAAAAATCCTCAGGGAGTTTCAGCTCATTTGGAGTTGTGCAAAATAGGTAGCTTGACGTAGCTTTTTCAGGTCCAGATTTCCAGCTGCCAGAATTCTCCCCCTTGGTGCATACCTTGCATATTATGGGAGAAAAGGAATTAGAATTACTCCAAAAATAAGTATTATACAATAAAACAACGTAAATAATAGTAGGAAAACATGATGCAAAATGGACGTATAAACTCCCCCAAGCTTAGACCTCGCTTGTCCTCAAGCAAAAAGCGAAATCGAAAAACATGTCCACATGCTTAGAGAGAGAGGTGTCGATAAAAACAATACTGACATATAAACATCATGTGAATTATTATAACAGCAAGAAACTTCAATATAAAACTTTTATTATAGAACTTTTATCATAGACTTCTCATGAACAAGTGACAATTCATCACAGCAATGAAGTATAAAGCATAAACTCTATTGGAAACCAACAAACTATGTTCTCAGTGAATTTTTGAACTACAATTCATCATCTTTTCAGGAAGGGTCACATACCGGAGCCTTTAGGCAAGTCCACATACTAGTAGAAAAAGGGCCTAATGTGAGGCACATTAGTCCCGGTTTGTAAAAAAAACCGGCACTAATGTGATCATTAGTGCCGGTCCCAACGGCTAGGGGGGGGTTATCATTAGTACCGGTTCATGGAGAACCTTTAGTACCGGTTCTTGCCACAAACCAGTACTAATGAGGCAGTTGCAGGCTGTGGTCAGGCTGGGGCCCCACCAGCACCTTTAGTACCAGTTCATGCCTCCAACCGGTACTAGAGGTTTCTAGCTGCAGCTGTTTTTTAGTCCCACCTCGCTCCGCTAACAGAGTTTTTACCACCTTAAATATGTTAATTCTCAAACTATCACAACCACTTGGTCTTCATTGAACTCTATGTGGAGGATGTGTGGCTACAATAGGAGTCTTCGCCGGTTCTTAAATCAGGGTAGCTTCCTATTGACAATTTAGATTCCATACAAAAAGATCATTGATGATCAATGTATTTTTATGTATTTCTCTGTAGCAGTAGCACGTTTTGGCTGAAAGGCGGAACTGATCAATGTATTTTTTCTGCGTTCATATGCACAATTCAAATCCACAATCTCTTTCAAAGTACTGGATGCACTTCATGTACAAACTGGACAATCTCTTAGGAAGTATCAGGGTTTCGGACGAAAACTCATCTGTTACACCAGCTATTTAATATTTTAATAACTTAGTACAACTCCGGACTTTTTCTGCGTTCAGATGCATAATTCAAATCCACGTCATCAACTTTCAACCCTTTCTGACATAATTTGCTATTGTTGATGAATTTACTGATTTGTTTTCAGAGCTAAATCACCGTGAAAGTGAAAAGCAGTACAAAATGAACTCTGAAAGGTTGAAACTTGGCACGGTATCATCATTTCACCCGCATAGCATGTGCAAAAAAGTAGAGAGGGTTATGGCAAAAACTGGATGCACTTCGTGTACAAACTGGACAATCTCTTTCGAAGTATCAGGGTTTCGGACGGAAACTCATCTGCTACACCGACTATTCAATATTTTAATAACTTAGTACAACTCCAAACTTTTTCTGTGTTCAGATGCAGAATTCAAATCCATGTCATCAACTTTCAACCCTTTCTGACATTATTTGCTATTTTCGATGCATTTACTGATTTGTTTTCAGAGTTAAATCACCGTGAAAGTGAAAAGCAGTACAAAATGAACTCTGAAAAGGTTGAAACTTGGCACGGTATCATCATTTCACCCACATAGCATGTGCAAAGAAGTAGAGAGGGTTACAACAAAAACTGGATGCACTTCGTGTATAAACTGGAAAATCTCTTAGGAAGTACCAGGGTTTCGGACGAAAACTCATCTGTTACACCGGCTATTCATTATTTTAATAACATAGTACAACTCCGGACTTTTTCTCCATTCAGATGCAGAATTCAAATCCGCGTCATCAACTTTCAACCCTTTCTGACATAATTTGCTATTTTCGATGCATTTACTGATTTTTTTTTCAGAGCTAAATCACCGTGAAAGTGAAAACCAGTACAAAATGAACTATGAAAAGGTTGAAACTTGGCAAGGTATCATCATTTCACCCGCATAGCATGTGCAAAAAAGTAGAGAGGGTTACGGCAAAAACTGGATGCACTTCGTGTACAAACTGGACAATCTCTTAGGAAGTATTAGGGTTTCGGACGAAAACTCATCTATTACACCGGCTATTCAATATTTTAATAATTTAGTACAACTCCGGACTTTTTCTGCGTTCAGATGTAGAATTAAAATCCACATCATCAACTTTCAACCCTTTCTGACATAATTTGCTAATTTCGATGCATTTTACTGATTTGTTTTCAGAGCTAAATCACCGTGAAAGTGAAAAGCAGTACAAAATGAACTCTGGAAAGGTTGAAACTTGACAAGGTATCATCATTTCACCCGCATAGCATGTGCAAAAAATTAGAGAGGGTTACGGCAAAAACTGGATGCACTTCATGTACAAACTGGACAAACTCTTAGGAAGTATCAGGGTTTCGGACGAAAACTCATCTATTTACACTGGCTATTCAATATTTTAATAACTTAGTACAACTCCGGACTTTTTCTACGTTCAGATGCAGAATTCAAATCCACGTCATCAACTTTCAACCCTTTTTGACATAATTTTCTATTTTCGATGCATTTACTGATTTGTTTTCAGAGCTAAATCACCGTGAAAGTGAAAAGCACCAGAAAATGAACTGAAAAATCACTTCAAATATGAATATAATGAGAAAACACACTAATATTAAATATAAGAAACTCTAAATACAACAAAAAAACTACTCGCAAATAAATAGAAGAAACTATATGAAAAAAAATATTTCCGTGCTGCCTAGTGGGCCTTCTCGGCCTTGGGCGTGCATATGCAGGCCCATTAGGCCCAGCAGGCTCACAGGGCAGCGCGAAAGTTAGGCCTCTCGGCCTGTATTATATAGGAGCTCGAAGGAGCAGCTGCGGCTGGGTTTATAAACCAGTGCGGCTGCCCTTCGCTCGGCGAGGTGGGACTAAACAATGAGCACCGCGGAACGGGAGCGCATCCCCTTTAGTACCGGTTCGTGGCACAAACCGGTACTAAAGGGTGGGTCTTTAGTACCGGGTGGGGGCATGAACTGGTACTAAAGGGGGTCGCTTCCCGCAGATTCGCCTGGCCAAATTTAACCTTTAGTATCGGTTCTTGTCTCCAACCGGTACTAAAGGCCTCCCCTATATAACCACCACTTACAAAAATTTCAGTTATCATCTTCATCTTCGTCGCGCCCGTCCCTATGCCGCACCCGTCGCCGCCCCCGTCGCCGTGGTCGCCGCCCCCGTCTGTGCACCGCCCTAGTCGCCGTCGTCGCCGCCCCCATTGCGCCGCCCCTCGTCGCCGCCCTCGTCTCCGTACGTCGTCACTGCGCCCCCGTTGTGCCGTTCCCCGACACCGTCGCCACCCCCGTCACCGTCGTCACCGCCCCCCCCCCTCGTTGTAAGATCGATTGCGTGCCCCGGTCGGCCCCCTGCCGCTCGCGTCGGCGGCCTCCTGTGCACACATATATGC
>NW_025225831.1:7025-14041 GCF_018294505.1 Triticum aestivum | reverse complement strand
TAGGTATATTTTTATTAAGTGCTTAGTTGAATTAGTTAGTTCAACTAGCTAGTTGAATTAATAGAACTAGTTTAGTTGAGTTAGTTGAATTAGTTGAACTAGTTAGTTGAATTAGGAGCTATACTTTATTTAGGTATATTTTTAGTAAGTGCTTAGTTGTATTAATTAGTTGAATTAATTAGTTGAACTAGCTAGTTGAATTAATAGAACTAGTCTAATTAGTTGAATTAATTGAATTACTTCAACTAGTTAGTTGAATTAGTTGAATTATGAGCTATACTTTATTTAGGTATATTTTTAGTAAGTGCTTAGTTCAATTAATTAATTGAACTAGCTAGTTGAATTAATAGAACTAGTCTAATTAGTTGAATTAATATAACTAATAAGTGTTTAATGTTTCACCCATGAACATAGGAAATGTCGTCTGACGATGAAAACGATTTCATTATGTGTGAAGACTGCGAAGATCAACGCGGTCTCTGCGACAAAAATTTCCTAGTTGATGATAGGCGCTTCAGCATCTAGCTGGATGAGACCTTCGAAGTGGATACAGTAAGTCACAACGACAAGTCTTTTTTTTGTAATTAAGCATGACTTATATATGCTTCATTTGCTTCAGCTTATTATTTTAAATTTTCACTATTCTACTAGCGTATCCCCTGCCATGCAAGAATTTTTGTCTTGGATAAGATAGGTTTCAGTCCTAACAAAACTATGGAGGTAAAGACAGTTTACTTGAAGACCGAGCATGGTTATACCTTCAACGTCAAATTATACAATCAAGAAACCTTCACCCATTTTGAATGCAAAACTTGGCAAGCACTATGCAACGCTTATGCATTTGAGCCTGATATGTTTATCACCTTTGATATTCGTCCCGAAGATGATATTAAAGGTAATAGAGACATTTGGGTCGACGTGCAGACGCCTCCAGTTCTACCATCATGTGAGTTTCTCAACCATATTTATGTCTTCGATATTGTTTTTTCAAAAAAAGTTGACAACTAATTTCTATTGACAGCTTATTTCCATTAAAGCAAACCTATCCAGCGCTTGGTAGATAGGACCTTCCACTGTTCCTGGGCTGAACTACACTGCGAGGAGATAAGTCATTATTTTTCATGGCTTGAGGATCTTCATACTGTGAAGAAAAATTATTTTTCTGGACTTAAAAATCTTAGTACTTAAAACGTGCGACCAATAGTGATCGTATTGAACTACAGTCACATCTATTTAGGAAAGATGGTAAGATTTTTACTATTTTTCCTCAGTGCATCTTTTGCATACATTATTTTTTAAGCTAAACTTCATTGCTAAGTATGTTACTATACGATGTTCTTCAACAGGGACTCCCGATGAATGTTGTGCCTCAGTGGATCGAGACTGACACTACTAGGTAAAGGGCTATAGCTAATATGGACATTAATGGCGCACCACAAATGTGGTGCGCCACTGCTATATAGTTGTGGCACACCATGTGTAGGTACGACACTAGTGTCCATATCACTAATGGCGCACCATAACCACGGTGCGCCACTACTAACAATTTTTTTCCAAAACTAGTAATGGCGCACCAGGGTATAGTGCGCCATTACTAGTTTTAACTAGTAATGGCGGACTACGCACCAGGGTAACTAAGCCTCTTGGCAGATGACTTCATCTCCTTGCCTTTGACTGGGCATCCCTGACACCCTACATGTTTTCGCAGGGCGCCGCTGACGTTCCATGCACTCTCCTACACTTCATGGGCGGCGAGTTGATTGATGTCGCCAAGGGCAGAATCATTCAACCGGGCAACCCCGTGTTCCACGATAATCCGATGCCACCAACCGTGTATAGGGTTCAACTGGTTCGGGTGGTGCCAGGCTGCGATGACTTGTTACCTCTGTTTCGACCCGCTGGGGCCAATGAAGATGATGTGATGACCCTCAGCGCCTGCTTAAGCTGGCCCCTGCTTTGGCCGAAGAGCCAGATTCGTTTGGGGGCGGGGGAGACCACCCCACAGACAACACCGCCAGTCATGCCGGCGCCAAGCCATGGCAATACCGCCGCAACGCTACCGGACATGCCGGACATGCATATGGCATAGGATCCGGACATGCATATGGCACAGGATCCGGATGACGACGACGGCGGTACATTTACCAACGTCGATAAGTACTTGAATGAACACGGGTACGGTGACGAATTCTTGGGGCCTCCTTCTGAAGAACCCAACCCTGCAAAAGATGATCGCGATCTAGCTGGTACCGCGGAGAAACCCAAATTCAACAGGCGTCGTCTGGTGTTCAGTTCTCAGGAGACGCCTCCAGCTGCCACCTTCACCGAGCCTCAGATAGCCGAGGTGTGAAATATTATCAGCCCCAACACACTCAAGAAGGTGGTCTTTGAGAAGAACTCGATCCCATTATAGCAGCTGAAGAAGAAGGGATGGAAAAGAAAGACTAACAAGGGTGCGAGCCAGCCGGCACAGAGTACGATCCGTGCTTAGGACGGGCCACCTTCACCTAAGGATATCTCGAGGAGGGTGCATGTGGTGAGTAGGCCGATGCTACTGACTAATCTGCTCAATGCTGCAACCGGTGCTATGCGGAGTCTGCATGACAGTGTTCTTTCTTTAGAGAAGCGGCGTCTCTCCGAGAATAATGTGGCATACCCGGTTTTCGTGATCAAAGTGCCAGAGGGCAAGGGCTTTGTCGATAGCACCATCGGGGGTATGATCATCTTGTGGTTTGCTGACATCTTCACTATGTTTAACCTTCATCCGCTGCACTACACCTTCATTCGGCTATTTTCGCTGAGTATGGAGATGCGGATCATTAGAGACAAGACCCCGAACATCGTGATAGTCGACCCCTTCTACATGCGTGCCAAGACCTTCGGCAACGATGGGGACCGGCAAGTCGCGAGTTCATACTTCGAAGGCGTCATTCTGGCAAACCCAGATAAGGATAACTTCCTCGTGCCTTACTTTCCTGAGTAAGTCATCCCCTCACCTCCCCGTAACATATGATTTCTTAGATTTCGATCGTTCTTTTTTTCTAACATTCCGTGTTTTGTGCAGTGACACACATTGCACACTCATCCTCTTAAGCCCGAAATATTCCATGGCCACGTATTTCGACTCGGACCGTCAGTCGAAGAAAGACTACCCAAATATCAAGAAAGTTCTTGATGAAGCTCTTACCGGCTATGCCAGATCTGGAGGCACCTTCAGCAAGCCAATTTGTAGGTACGGCAAGCACGTGTTCACCCGCAATACGACGTTCCCCTGCATCATGCAACCGCCTGGCGGTCAGAAGGATGCCTACTACGCCCTCCATCACATGTGGGAGATCATACGGGACCATAATCACCTTCTGCTACCAAATAATCTCAAAGATTGGGTCGCACGCTTGTCGGCAATCCAGGACGCGGACATCAGACTAGAATTCTTTCGCATCCAGTTGGAGTTTGCGGAAATCATCCATCAAGATGTCCTTCGTACCTCGGGACAGTTCTACCTCAGATATCAACCGTCCAACAGTGAGATAGAAACAACGCTACAAATGCAGGCTGACAACGACCGCGATTTCATGACCATCACGATAGACGGCAGCTTCATCCACGCTCCGGTCCCTGAGTCGAGTCGAAAGTAGTGATGCTATGTAGTTTGTAAATATCGATTAGCTCATGTTGTAATTAAACTTTAATGAACTTGTATGTCTCTTTAGTTTGGACAGTCGTTCAACTTATATGTAATTGATGCTATTTATTAGTAGGACCATGAATCGTGCTATTAATGTGTTGCTTTTCTCTTCTGATCCTTTTGTTGCATACTTATATATTTCTTATGTATTGTCTGTGAATTGCTACTAACGTTTTGTTTGTCTAGTGAATAGAGATGTTGTTGTATGTCATGTACAAGGGTAAGGTTCCCGGAGTCTACGATGACTGAGAGGAGTGTCGGAGACAGGTTCACCATTTCAGCGGTAACAGTTACAAAGGGTACACCAATAGGGCAGAGGCGGAAGCTAGATGCGCACCCTATCTAGCGGGAGACAGGAGGGAGCGTTGCAGGAACCGGATGAAGACCAGTTTCATCGCGATGATGCTCATCGTGATGACCGCAGCTCTCTTCTATGTGATGGTAGTTTAGATGATCGATATCGACTTGTAATGTGAAGACAAACTCGCTACTCGCCGTCTCGAGACTTGTAATGTTCTAACTTTGTTCGGTATTTTGAATTCGGAGACTAATATGATGAATTGTATTCGGAGACTAATCTTCTATTCTATTCGATAAATCTGATGTTTATATGTTGTGTTGTCTATATTCTGTGCAGTAATATATTTTGTAACCTGTGCAAATAGCAGAAAAGAAAAAATATTTCCTAATATTCATACTAGTGGTGCATCATACTGCACTTTAGTGGCGCACTGCAATAAACACACTAGTGGTGCATTAACTAGAAGTGCGCCATTAGTAACCCAGAGCACAAGGTAAATATGGCCCCCTGGGAGGCATAGTAATGGCGCACCGTTTGACATACTAATGGTGCACTTCTAGGTGTGCCACTATTGTTTGGTATACTAATGGTGCACAAGGGGTGCGCCATTAGTACTAGTTACTAGTGGCGTGATGATAGTGGCGCACCTGTAGTGCACCATTAATGGCCAAAACAGGTGCGCCACTAATTATCCTTTTCCTAGTAGTGTAAAGGTCGCATGAGAATGGTTAGCTTACGGCCAAGACCTCCTATAATGCACTTTAGTGCATTCAGGATTTCTAATAGCGAGGAATGCTTAATAGTGAAAGACTGGAGCAGAATTGTCTACGATCACAGAGAAGTACTAGGGAGCAGCAATCAGAAGCGTAGCCCATGGTTAGGAGACAGGTTCATTAGCATGCTCCAATATGATGAATCAGGAGAATTATACATGTTCTATGCTATTTTACCTCAGAGAGAGCAGCAGGAGTGATTAGCATGCTCTTAGACTTGTCCTCTCATGTTCGTGTTCTTCGTCCTGAACTTAATCTCAAAGTGTGATTTGCTTTTGTGGTCTTATATATGAACACTTATAATCATGACCATGTTGAACTCGATGATATCTTTCCTTCTGGTACAAGTGAATGTTTCTTCTTTAAGAGCTAGTATATATTGGTGGTGATTAGATAGCGGTAATGACTATGATGATTAAATAGTGTTAATGACGACTATGATGAGTTATTATATCATATATGAAAGAAACTGCAAATTAGTTTCAACTGGATGGATACAAGCTAGCTAAGTGATCAAGTATATGCCATATCCATATTACTTGCTCACCTAATATAAGTGATCAAGTAATATGGATATGGCATATATAATTTGATCACTTAGCTAGGATCCATGCATGCATCCCAGTTGAAACTAATCTGCGGTACTTTCACCTAATGATTTAACAACTCATTATAATGTAAAAACAATCTCTAAATTAAATTGAAAACACAAAATTAAAGGAAAAATAAAACCAAAACAGCCCAAACATTTAGTATCGGTTGGTGTTACCAACCGTACTAAAGGTCTCCCGCAACCCGGCCCCGGCTCGTGCCACGTGGTGGCCCTTTAGTGGCGGTTCGTGCTGAACCGGTACTAAAGGGGGGACCTTTAGTCCCCACCCTTTAGTGCCGGTTACAGAACCGACACTAAAGGCCCTTATGAACCGGTGCTATAGCCTGGTTCTGCACTAGTGACATACTCAACCATCATTTAGTCTTATATGATTGCTAACACTCACCGCGTACACATGAGCAAAATGTTTCAACCGGACCCAAAGAAAGATAGGGGCTTATAGTTTTGCCTCCCAACACACTCACCTCAAGGGTGATGTCAACAATAATAACTTATGCCACCCATATTCGACTAGACATATGTGCCTAGATCTTTCCTCACCACATGATGCTTGCCAAAGGAGAAAAATAAAAGGAATAGAGAAAAAAACTTTGACTCTTGCGTAAAAATAAATGCATGAAAGTAAAAGATAGGCCCTTCGTAGAGGGAAGCAGAGGTTGCCATGTGCTTTTTGTTTGTATGCTCAACCCCTTAGTGCAAGAGAACATCATGCTATATTGCCCCTTGTGATGGCAACCTTTATTATGCAGTCTGTTGCTTTTAGTCTTCACCATCACAAGTTCTTACAATGCTCAATTTTCTCTTACACTAAATGATCTCACACTTTTATAAGCAATTTTTATTGCCCTTTTGAACCAACGAAAACTTACTTGAAGGATCTTACTCAATACATAGGTAGGTATGGTGGACTCTCAAAACAAGATAGGGTTTAAGCGTTTTGGATGCACAAGTAGTATCTCTACTTAGTGCGGAATTTTTGGCTAGCAAAGATAGGGGCAAGCACCACATGTTGAAGGATCTATGACAATATGACTTCTGTGTGAATATGAACAAACATAAATCATTAAGTTGTCTTCCTTGTCCAACGTCAACAATGTTGGCATATAATATTTTGATGGGTGCTCACAATCACAAAAGATTTCCATGATAATATATTTATATGTGAATCTTCTCTTCCCTTATTAATTCTTTCATGTGTTGCATCATTGACCAATGCTATGTTTGTCAATCTATAATAAAATTTTCTACTTATACTTTTCCTTGTGTAATGTCATCACTTACCATAAGATTAGCATACGATCTTTTCCTTTTATTTCCTTTCTTTTTATTGTAGCAAGAAAGTAAAGAAGGAAAAACTCAAACTAACTTTATTATATCTCGCACATGATTACAAGGATTGATCACTAAGCAAACTCACACAAAGAAAGGATCGAACTAAGCTTTAATTCATCTAATAGCAAAAGATAACCATTGATCGAACTAGGAAAGTAAAGGCAAAAGATAATGGAGGTTGATACGATACCGGGGCACCTCCCCCAAGCTTGGCGGAACCCAAGGGGAGTGCCCATACCCAATACTCAGTTTTCTTTTGGTAGTGATGAAGAAAATTGTGGTGATGAAGTAGAAGCAATCTGATCCTTC
>NW_025225831.1:0-7015 GCF_018294505.1 Triticum aestivum | reverse complement strand
TAGGTATATTTTTATTAAGTGCTTAGTTGAATTAGTTAGTTCAACTAGCTAGTTGAATTAATAGAACTAGTTTAGTTGAGTTAGTTGAATTAGTTGAACTAGTTAGTTGAATTAGGAGCTATACTTTATTTAGGTATATTTTTAGTAAGTGCTTAGTTGTATTAATTAGTTGAATTAATTAGTTGAACTAGCTAGTTGAATTAATAGAACTAGTCTAATTAGTTGAATTAATTGAATTACTTCAACTAGTTAGTTGAATTAGTTGAATTATGAGCTATACTTTATTTAGGTATATTTTTAGTAAGTGCTTAGTTCAATTAATTAATTGAACTAGCTAGTTGAATTAATAGAACTAGTCTAATTAGTTGAATTAATATAACTAATAAGTGTTTAATGTTTCACCCATGAACATAGGAAATGTCGTCTGACGATGAAAACGATTTCATTATGTGTGAAGACTGCGAAGATCAACGCGGTCTCTGCGACAAAAATTTCCTAGTTGATGATAGGCGCTTCAGCATCTAGCTGGATGAGACCTTCGAAGTGGATACAGTAAGTCACAACGACAAGTCTTTTTTTGTAATTAAGCATGACTTATATATGCTTCATTTGCTTCAGCTTATTATTTTAAATTTTCACTATTCTACTAGCGTATCCCCTGCCATGCAAGAATCTTTGTCTTGGATAAGATAGGTTTCAGTCCTAACAAAACTATGGAGGTAAAGACAGTTTACTTGAAGACCGAGCATGGTTATACCTTCAACGTCAAATTATACAATCAAGAAACCTTCACCCATTTTGAATGCAAAACTTGGCAAGCACTATGCAACGCTTATGCATTTGAGCCTGATATGTTTATCACCTTTGATATTCGTCCCGAAGATGATATTAAAGGTAATAGAGACATTTGGGTCGACGTGCAGACGCCTCCAGTTCTACCATCATGTGAGTTTCTCAACCATATTTATGTCTTCGATATTGTTTTTTCAAAAAAAGTTGACAACTAATTTCTATTGACAGCTTATTTCCATTAAAGCAAACCTATCCAGCGCTTGGTAGATAGGACCTTCCACTGTTCCTGGGCTGAACTACACTGCGAGGAGATAAGTCATTATTTTTCATGGCTTGAGGATCTTCATACTGTGAAGAAAAATTATTTTTCTGGACTTAAAAATCTTAGTACTTAAAACGTGCGACCAATAGTGATCGTATTGAACTACAGTCACATCTATTTAGGAAAGATGGTAAGATTTTTACTATTTTTCCTCAGTGCATCTTTTGCATACATTATTTTTTAAGCTAAACTTCATTGCTAAGTATGTTACTATACGATGTTCTTCAACAGGGACTCCCGATGAATGTTGTGCCTCAGTGGATCGAGACTGACACTACTAGGTAAAGGGCTATAGCTAATATGGACATTAATGGCGCACCACAAATGTGGTGCGCCACTGCTATATAGTTGTGGCACACCATGTGTAGGTACGACACTAGTGTCCATATCACTAATGGCGCACCATAACCACGGTGCGCCACTACTAACAATTTTTTTCCAAAACTAGTAATGGCGCACCAGGGTATAGTGCGCCATTACTAGTTTTAACTAGTAATGGCGGACTACGCACCAGGGTAACTAAGCCTCTTGGCAGATGACTTCATCTCCTTGCCTTTGACTGGGCATCCCTGACACCCTACATGTTTTCGCAGGGCGCCGCTGACGTTCCATGCACTCTCCTACACTTCATGGGCGGCGAGTTGATTGATGTCGCCAAGGGCAGAATCATTCAACCGGGCAACCCCGTGTTCCACGATAATCCGATGCCACCAACCGTGTATAGGGTTCAACTGGTTCGGGTGGTGCCAGGCTGCGATGACTTGTTACCTCTGTTTCGACCCGCTGGGGCCAATGAAGATGATGTGATGACCCTCAGCGCCTGCTTAAGCTGGCCCCTGCTTTGGCCGAAGAGCCAGATTCGTTTGGGGGCGGGGGAGACCACCCCACAGACAACACCGCCAGTCATGCCGGCGCCAAGCCATGGCAATACCGCCGCAACGCTACCGGACATGCCGGACATGCATATGGCATAGGATCCGGACATGCATATGGCACAGGATCCGGATGACGACGACGGCGGTACATTTACCAACGTCGATAAGTACTTGAATGAACACGGGTACGGTGACGAATTCTTGGGGCCTCCTTCTGAAGAACCCAACCCTGCAAAAGATGATCGCGATCTAGCTGGTACCGCGGAGAAACCCAAATTCAACAGGCGTCGTCTGGTGTTCAGTTCTCAGGAGACGCCTCCAGCTGCCACCTTCACCGAGCCTCAGATAGCCGAGGTGTGAAATATTATCAGCCCCAACACACTCAAGAAGGTGGTCTTTGAGAAGAACTCGATCCCATTATAGCAGCTGAAGAAGAAGGGATGGAAAAGAAAGACTAACAAGGGTGCGAGCCAGCCGGCACAGAGTACGATCCGTGCTTAGGACGGGCCACCTTCACCTAAGGATATCTCGAGGAGGGTGCATGTGGTGAGTAGGCCGATGCTACTGACTAATCTGCTCAATGCTGCAACCGGTGCTATGCGGAGTCTGCATGACAGTGTTCTTTCTTTAGAGAAGCGGCGTCTCTCCGAGAATAATGTGGCATACCCGGTTTTCGTGATCAAAGTGCCAGAGGGCAAGGGCTTTGTCGATAGCACCATCGGGGGTATGATCATCTTGTGGTTTGCTGACATCTTCACTATGTTTAACCTTCATCCGCTGCACTACACCTTCATTCGGCTATTTTCGCTGAGTATGGAGATGCGGATCATTAGAGACAAGACCCCGAACATCGTGATAGTCGACCCCTTCTACATGCGTGCCAAGACCTTCGGCAACGATGGGGACCGGCAAGTCGCGAGTTCATACTTCGAAGGCGTCATTCTGGCAAACCCAGATAAGGATAACTTCCTCGTGCCTTACTTTCCTGAGTAAGTCATCCCCTCACCTCCCCGTAACATATGATTTCTTAGATTTCGATCGTTCTTTTTTTCTAACATTCCGTGTTTTGTGCAGTGACACACATTGCACACTCATCCTCTTAAGCCCGAAATATTCCATGGCCACGTATTTCGACTCGGACCGTCAGTCGAAGAAAGACTACCCAAATATCAAGAAAGTTCTTGATGAAGCTCTTACCGGCTATGCCAGATCTGGAGGCACCTTCAGCAAGCCAATTTGTAGGTACGGCAAGCACGTGTTCACCCGCAATACGACGTTCCCCTGCATCATGCAACCGCCTGGCGGTCAGAAGGATGCCTACTACGCCCTCCATCACATGTGGGAGATCATACGGGACCATAATCACCTTCTGCTACCAAATAATCTCAAAGATTGGGTCGCACGCTTGTCGGCAATCCAGGACGCGGACATCAGACTAGAATTCTTTCGCATCCAGTTGGAGTTTGCGGAAATCATCCATCAAGATGTCCTTCGTACCTCGGGACAGTTCTACCTCAGATATCAACCGTCCAACAGTGAGATAGAAACAACGCTACAAATGCAGGCTGACAACGACCGCGATTTCATGACCATCACGATAGACGGCAGCTTCATCCACGCTCCGGTCCCTGAGTCGAGTCGAAAGTAGTGATGCTATGTAGTTTGTAAATATCGATTAGCTCATGTTGTAATTAAACTTTAATGAACTTGTATGTCTCTTTAGTTTGGACAGTCGTTCAACTTATATGTAATTGATGCTATTTATTAGTAGGACCATGAATCGTGCTATTAATGTGTTGCTTTTCTCTTCTGATCCTTTTGTTGCATACTTATATATTTCTTATGTATTGTCTGTGAATTGCTACTAACGTTTTGTTTGTCTAGTGAATAGAGATGTTGTTGTATGTCATGTACAAGGGTAAGGTTCCCGGAGTCTACGATGACTGAGAGGAGTGTCGGAGACAGGTTCACCATTTCAGCGGTAACAGTTACAAAGGGTACACCAATAGGGCAGAGGCGGAAGCTAGATGCGCACCCTATCTAGCGGGAGACAGGAGGGAGCGTTGCAGGAACCGGATGAAGACCAGTTTCATCGCGATGATGCTCATCGTGATGACCGCAGCTCTCTTCTATGTGATGGTAGTTTAGATGATCGATATCGACTTGTAATGTGAAGACAAACTCGCTACTCGCCGTCTCGAGACTTGTAATGTTCTAACTTTGTTCGGTATTTTGAATTCGGAGACTAATATGATGAATTGTATTCGGAGACTAATCTTCTATTCTATTCGATAAATCTGATGTTTATATGTTGTGTTGTCTATATTCTGTGCAGTAATATATTTTGTAACCTGTGCAAATAGCAGAAAAGAAAAAATATTTCCTAATATTCATACTAGTGGTGCATCATACTGCACTTTAGTGGCGCACTGCAATAAACACACTAGTGGTGCATTAACTAGAAGTGCGCCATTAGTAACCCAGAGCACAAGGTAAATATGGCCCCCTGGGAGGCATAGTAATGGCGCACCGTTTGACATACTAATGGTGCACTTCTAGGTGTGCCACTATTGTTTGGTATACTAATGGTGCACAAGGGGTGCGCCATTAGTACTAGTTACTAGTGGCGTGATGATAGTGGCGCACCTGTAGTGCACCATTAATGGCCAAAACAGGTGCGCCACTAATTATCCTTTTCCTAGTAGTGTAAAGGTCGCATGAGAATGGTTAGCTTACGGCCAAGACCTCCTATAATGCACTTTAGTGCATTCAGGATTTCTAATAGCGAGGAATGCTTAATAGTGAAAGACTGGAGCAGAATTGTCTACGATCACAGAGAAGTACTAGGGAGCAGCAATCAGAAGCGTAGCCCATGGTTAGGAGACAGGTTCATTAGCATGCTCCAATATGATGAATCAGGAGAATTATACATGTTCTATGCTATTTTACCTCAGAGAGAGCAGCAGGAGTGATTAGCATGCTCTTAGACTTGTCCTCTCATGTTCGTGTTCTTCGTCCTGAACTTAATCTCAAAGTGTGATTTGCTTTTGTGGTCTTATATATGAACACTTATAATCATGACCATGTTGAACTCGATGATATCTTTCCTTCTGGTACAAGTGAATGTTTCTTCTTTAAGAGCTAGTATATATTGGTGGTGATTAGATAGCGGTAATGACTATGATGATTAAATAGTGTTAATGACGACTATGATGAGTTATTATATCATATATGAAAGAAACTGCAAATTAGTTTCAACTGGATGGATACAAGCTAGCTAAGTGATCAAGTATATGCCATATCCATATTACTTGCTCACCTAATATAAGTGATCAAGTAATATGGATATGGCATATATAATTTGATCACTTAGCTAGGATCCATGCATGCATCCCAGTTGAAACTAATCTGCGGTACTTTCACCTAATGATTTAACAACTCATTATAATGTAAAAACAATCTCTAAATTAAATTGAAAACACAAAATTAAAGGAAAAATAAAACCAAAACAGCCCAAACATTTAGTATCGGTTGGTGTTACCAACCGTACTAAAGGTCTCCCGCAACCCGGCCCCGGCTCGTGCCACGTGGTGGCCCTTTAGTGGCGGTTCGTGCTGAACCGGTACTAAAGGGGGGACCTTTAGTCCCCACCCTTTAGTGCCGGTTACAGAACCGACACTAAAGGCCCTTATGAACCGGTGCTATAGCCTGGTTCTGCACTAGTGACATACTCAACCATCATTTAGTCTTATATGATTGCTAACACTCACCGCGTACACATGAGCAAAATGTTTCAACCGGACCCAAAGAAAGATAGGGGCTTATAGTTTTGCCTCCCAACACACTCACCTCAAGGGTGATGTCAACAATAATAACTTATGCCACCCATATTCGACTAGACATATGTGCCTAGATCTTTCCTCACCACATGATGCTTGCCAAAGGAGAAAAATAAAAGGAATAGAGAAAAAAACTTTGACTCTTGCGTAAAAATAAATGCATGAAAGTAAAAGATAGGCCCTTCGTAGAGGGAAGCAGAGGTTGCCATGTGCTTTTTGTTTGTATGCTCAACCCCTTAGTGCAAGAGAACATCATGCTATATTGCCCCTTGTGATGGCAACCTTTATTATGCAGTCTGTTGCTTTTAGTCTTCACCATCACAAGTTCTTACAATGCTCAATTTTCTCTTACACTAAATGATCTCACACTTTTATAAGCAATTTTTATTGCCCTTTTGAACCAACGAAAACTTACTTGAAGGATCTTACTCAATACATAGGTAGGTATGGTGGACTCTCAAAACAAGATAGGGTTTAAGCGTTTTGGATGCACAAGTAGTATCTCTACTTAGTGCGGAATTTTTGGCTAGCAAAGATAGGGGCAAGCACCACATGTTGAAGGATCTATGACAATATGACTTCTGTGTGAATATGAACAAACATAAATCATTAAGTTGTCTTCCTTGTCCAACGTCAACAATGTTGGCATATAATATTTTGATGGGTGCTCACAATCACAAAAGATTTCCATGATAATATATTTATATGTGAATCTTCTCTTCCCTTATTAATTCTTTCATGTGTTGCATCATTGACCAATGCTATGTTTGTCAATCTATAATAAAATTTTCTACTTATACTTTTCCTTGTGTAATGTCATCACTTACCATAAGATTAGCATACGATCTTTTCCTTTTATTTCCTTTCTTTTTATTGTAGCAAGAAAGTAAAGAAGGAAAAACTCAAACTAACTTTATTATATCTCGCACATGATTACAAGGATTGATCACTAAGCAAACTCACACAAAGAAAGGATCGAACTAAGCTTTAATTCATCTAATAGCAAAAGATAACCATTGATCGAACTAGGAAAGTAAAGGCAAAAGATAATGGAGGTTGATACGATACCGGGGCACCTCCCCCAAGCTTGGCGGAACCCAAGGGGAGTGCCCATACCCAATACTCAGTTTTCTTTTGGTAGTGATGAAGAAAATTGTGGTGATGAAGTAGAAGCAATCTGATCCTTC
>NW_025225830.1:0-953 GCF_018294505.1 Triticum aestivum | reverse complement strand
CGCCCACCTTAAGTGCTGGCGAGCGGATCGCAAACACCCGGGTCATGAAGGGGTCCAAGCTCTTGGCGTCATCCTTCTCATTCACGATGAGGTTGTTGAATCTCAACTTTCCCCAGCCGCCGGTGAGGCGGTAGGAATCGTTGGACTTGACGTGATTGATGCTGAGCAGGTAGGACTGGCCCGTGCGGTCTCTGCTTCTGTCAGCAACTTCTCCAGCCATATCGGCTGGTTGTCGGCCCGCAACTTCTTGCACGGAATCTGCATGCGGTTTTGGTAGAGCAGTCTATCCGACTTAGACAGACGCCTCTTGTGGATGCGCATATGGGAGAGGGCCTTCGGGTGAGAGAGCACGTCGTGCAGCCTGGGGAGGCCTGTCTGGGACCATGCCAGCCTCCTCACGCCTTTTGGGCTTCTTACTTGCTCTGGCCGCAGTAGGGTGGGTGCGTCGGATGTCAGCGGCACGGCGCGGCTGGCTCTGCTCCGTCGCCAACATCTTGATCTCGCGCTCGTGGCCAACATCCTCCCCCCGCAGCCTGGTCTCCCCGACGACGGTCTCGTCCACCGAGTTGCCGCCCATGCCGCACCCTCCGGAGGTCGCCGCCGACTCCATGCCAGCCTCCTCCGGCTTCTTGTACTTCTTGGTTGCCGCGGTAGACTGGGTGTGTCGGATACCAGCGGCGCGCTGCGGCTGGATCTGCTCCGCCGCCAACATGTTGACCTCGCGCTCGCGGCCAACATCCTCCCCCCGCAGCCTGGTGTCCCTGACGGCGGTCTCGTCCACCGAGTTGCCGCCCATGCCGCACCCTCCCGATGCCGCCGCCGACTCCATGCCAGCCTCATGCGGCTTCTTGGACTTCTTGGTTTCCGCATTAGACTGGGCCCATGGGATGCCAGCGACGGGGCTCGTCGGGCTCTGCCCCGCGGCCAACATCCTGCTCTCGCGCTCGCCGCCA
>NW_025225829.1:0-1128 GCF_018294505.1 Triticum aestivum | reverse complement strand
GATGCGCATGGCGGTTTCAACCCCAACATCACCTTCCCGCATGGCGTGGTGCCGCGCGCTTCCCCGTATGGCTTCAACCGCGACCCGCACACTCCCTCCCCCGCGTTCGTCGCAGGCCTCAACACCCAGTACAACTGCTCGCCGCCGAATTACTCAGGTTCGCATGTGCCCCCTTTATGATGTAGCACCCTACCCTTCGCACACGGCTCGGTGCCACCATTCGGCAGCACCGACGCCAACCTGGACGAGATCATCATGAGCGGTTCGGTCACCGCCGCTTCGTGCCCCGGGTTCCACCTGCAAGACGAAGCACTGGATGCTGCAGTCGACATAGAGGATGGGCTCGATGACACCGAGGAGGAGGTGGAGGATGAAGAGCCGACAGAGGTGGAGCTGGCGCCCAAAGGGAGAAAGAGGAAGCGTTCAGCGAACGCCAATCCATGTGAGCCTCGTGTCAAGTGGACTTCCAACACTACTAGGAAAAGGGCTACAGATGGGATGGACATTAATGGCGCACCTGTCAGGTGGTGCGCCACTACTATATACTAATGGCGCACCGTCTGGAGATGCGCCATTAGTGTGGAAGACACTAATGGCGCACCAGAAAAACGGTGTGCCACTAGTAATAAATTTTTTTCCCCATTTTTCCTTACATACTAATGGTGCATCCAAGCGAGGTGCGCCATTACTAGTTCTAACTAGTAATGCCGCACCAGACAGAGAGTGCGCCATTAGTATATTTTTTTTACTTTTTTGCAAAACTACTAATGCTTAGTTGAACTAATTGAATTAATATAACTAGTTTATTTTTAGTGAATGCTTAGTTTAATTGATAGAAATAGTTGAATTAATTGAATTAGTAAGTGTTTAATGTTTCGCCTAATATGAACATAGGAAATGTCGTCTGATGACGGAAAAAAATTCATTATGTGCGATTACTGTGAAGACCAGCGCGACCAGTGCGACAGAAATTTCCTTGTTGATGGTAGGCGATTCAGCATCAAGCTGGATGGGACCTTCGAATTCGATACAGTAAGTCACAACGACAAGTGTTTGTTTTCGTAATTAAGCATGACTTATATATATATATATATATATATATATATATATATATATATATATATATAT
>NW_025225828.1:0-1153 GCF_018294505.1 Triticum aestivum | reverse complement strand
CCCACACACACACACCCTCGAAAGCCAATTAGGGAAAGTCTTTCTCCCCTCGATTTTCGCCGACAAGCCCATGGATCCACCTCCACTCTGCGTGCCGCTCCGATTGCCGGTGGCGGGAAGAGGACCATGTCCCTCGGCTCCGGCTAGTTGAAAGGTAGGATTTTGGTCCCTTTTTCATTGCATCTACTTAATTTCAATCATGTCAAAATAAAAAACTTGAAGACAATTCTTGACCACAGAATCAATGGAAGGAAAGAAAAATAATATAAGAACAGAATATACTAAAAAGTAATAGGAAAAAACCAGCAAATCTTTCATACTTAATATCCCATGAGGTGCTTCAGAAGAGCATAAAATCATTCTAACAAGAAGAAAAAGGGTATAAAACAAATGGAGATATGTGATATGCCCTGAATAGTTCCGTGGCGATGTAAGATAGAATGGGGAGTTAGGCCTTCGGTTTCCTCTATAGCCATTTGCCGGCATGCAGACTCACTTCTCTGTTCGGACAGATGGCGGCGCTTCTTCTTTGATATAGTCTTCCAGACTCCGATCCTTCTCAAGTTCGTCCATTTGGACGGATTAGATAGAGCTCCTATGTAGATTCCCGCCAACTCCTCGGCGCAGCAGGCTTAGGTTTCTTGTCGTGCATACACAACGGTGTGATTTGGTGCAGGTTCTTCAGATCAATTCAAGATTCAATGCCAACGACAGCGGCTCTGGGGCGCCGGTCCTTAGGGGCACGTGCACGAGGACTTCACGACTGTCATTGATAAGATCAGGTCGACTCCAATATGGGAGCGGTGACAATGGTGCATCAGGCGGCGGCAAAGGTCGTTCGGTGGTCCATGGACCTTGATGTATTTTTTATTATTATGTTTGTGCTGCTTTGTGCTTCCGGTGAATCTTTATTTTAGTATAAACCTTTTCACATAGAAATCATATGTCATAGGAAGAGCAGCAGCCATCAGCTTCCAATAACAACTGGGGGTGCCAGATGAACGCCGCGGCAGGAGGGAGTCGTCACATCACCTGTGGTTCCTCGGTGTCTTACCCCGCGGCGCCGGAGGCGTCCGTTCTACTTGGTTCCCACCTCCTGATCCCCCACCCCCATGATCAAGCTGGTCCTCTCCTCCCCTTGGCGCTGGCACCC
>NW_025225827.1:0-1334 GCF_018294505.1 Triticum aestivum | reverse complement strand
AAAAGAAGAAACTTCGTCCAAACAAAGTATCAAAACTATGTGCTGCAAGTAAACGGCTCTATATCTGCGTGAATCGGCTCATATTCGGCGTGAATTTTCGCATACAAATAGAAATCAATTAGTTCGTCACATAGTTCGGCATGGTTCGACATGTTTCGGCGTGTTTCATCATATAAATCAAATCGTTCAACAAATAGTTCGATTAAAATTATATAGTTTAACAAATAAAAACTCAACTTTCATTACACATCATTCCCGCGTCGCCCCGGCCTCGCCCTTGAGCCTCCATAGGTGCTCCACCAAATCCTCTTGCTGCATTCTGTGCTAGGATCCGAGCAGTGTCTTCCGCATTGGGTGCTCGCAAGTACTACGCACTACTAAGAAAAGACCTACTAATGGCGCACCGGTTTTGCCTACTAATGACGCACTACCGGTGCGCCATTAGTATCACGCCACTAGTATTTTTTACTAATGGCGTACCACTGGTGCGCCATTAGTATCTGGTGTACTAATGGCGCACCATGCAGTGCGACATTAGTTTTGCACATAGTGCGCCACTAGTGTCTGCTATACTAATGGCGCACCACATAGTAGTGCGCCATTAGTCACAATTTTTTTAATTTCTTTTTCTTAATGTCAGGTCATTATTTCACATATGAGAAATCCAACACATATATATACAACAAGCATTCATATAACAATCATAGCCAACACACAAATTCCATCATATATGCATACATAGCCAACACATAGTTCCATCGTTACATATTACAAAAGTTTCACATTGTTCATCCAACACGATTATCCATCAATTCACAAAAGTTTCACATTGATACAAAATAAAAACACAAATGGAAAAGAAACACTCCATCCATGCAAGCTTCCATGAATTAAATCAAATCTGCAAAATGATAAACAAGTTAGAAGAAGAAGAAGAAGAAGAAGACTAGAAGAATACTAGAAGAAGAAGAACACTAGCTAGAAGAAGAATAAGAAGAATTTTGGAAAAGAAGAAGACTATAAGATTATTATGTAAACTTGATCATTTTGTGCTAACATAAATTATTTTGGAGCTAACCTATAGGAAACTAAGCATATAAGCTCTAAGTTAGCATTTTAGAGCCAACTTAGGTAAAATGAAGCTAACCTATGTCATTTTGGAAAAGAAGAAGAATAAGAAAAAGACTATAAGCTTATTATGTGAACTTGATCATTTTGTGCTAACATAAGTTATTTTGGAGCTAACCTATAGGAAACTAAGCATATAATTAAGCTCTAAGTTAGCATATTAGAGCCAACTTAGGTAAAATGAAGCTAACCTATAGGAAACTAAG
>NW_025225826.1:0-1338 GCF_018294505.1 Triticum aestivum | reverse complement strand
CAACTAGATCTGTGATGCAAAACACACAAAAAAAAAATCCCCAACTAGATCTGATGAATAGGCATACTAATTGCTAAATTACTAATCAAACTCCTACAGGAGTCCTACTCGCACAGATGCAACACCACACACGGACGGCCCGATGAGGGATCCAAATTCCAAGTTTCCAACAGTTTAGGTAGTGGGCGCAGCCGCACAGAACACTTGCAAACGGGGAGCCGGGGAGGAGCGGCCGGTGACGACAAGTGGCCGGCTGGCCAGCCAAAGTGGACGACCACCGGACCCCCGAGGCCAATGGCGAAGAGCAGGCGACGATGATGCCCTTGGTCCTCCCACCTCGACCCCGGGATGTTCGCCGGCGACGCGCGCGGATCAGGGCGAGCTTCGAGTCGGCGTCGGCGCCGGCGCGTCGATCGAGTCCGGCGGCATGGTGGCCGGTTCACTAGGGGATGGAGGCGAGCGTGGTTGGAGGCGAGCAGGTTACGCACTTACGCTTGGAGCAACAGAGCCTGAAGTTTGCGTGCGGGCATGATGGTTTGATGGGCCATTAGCCCATTAGTTAGATTACTAAGACCTCTCCCAATGCAAAGGTGCTTAGATGAGGTGCTAAGTACATTAAATACCTTAGCAACTCAAGTCCCCAATGCATATGTGCTTAACTTGTTGTTGCCAAGCACACTTTATTTAATGAGTTAACACCTAAAGTCTTTCATGCATTGGCCAAATTGTTTCATTTAAGTGGTTTGCCTAGGTTCTTGCGCTTGGCATTGGTTCTTCCTGGGGTCATCAAAGTACTCTCTCCCCTCCTTAAATGTTGTGTCATGTCACTTTTTTGCTTATGTGGCATGCTTAGCACCTGTCCACGGTGGAGCACTGGGAAGGGCCTAATACCTAGTAAAAAATTCCATCTGGGCTTGGGGGGCCGTAGCCCCCTCAGGTCTCCACATAGCTCCGCCGTTGTGTGACCCCATCACAGGCGAGCAGTGCCGTGTGGCCGTCCCTTTGGAGTTCCGGAGGGGGCACTTCTGCGGGGCGGTGCTTTGTGCCGCCGGCGATCAAGGCCATGTGCACGGCGCATGCCATTCAAGCACCTTTAAGGTGATATTGGTTTCCATGTGCCGTTTCAATGATGCACGAACCCTCGCATTGTTTACTCCTCGAAGCAGAGCAGAGCCGCGCCTCGACGCTGGCATCCCATGGGCCTAGTCTACCGTGGCAACCAAGAAGTCCAAGAAGGCACAGGAAGCCAGCATGGAGTCGACAGCGGCATCGGGAGGGTGCAGCGTGGGCGTCAACTCGGTGTACGAGACTGCCGTCGGGCACACCAGGCTGCGGGGG
>NW_025225825.1:0-1526 GCF_018294505.1 Triticum aestivum | reverse complement strand
AAATATAGAAGCCCATAGACTAGTTAACAATTAATTTATCATCTAGGCGCTCATCACGTATTATTTATTAATTCATAGTTAGGTCTTGGTATTCCACAACTATTTGATTCCATTTAATATAGGGTGGAATTCTCTTAAAGAATTGTTCGTAGGGTTAACACACTACTTTCTGCACACAACGGCAACAATCTCTATTTCTGCTCAGTTTCTCTTATATGGTTAGCTAGCGCAGTGGTTCACATATTTGCACCGACATCCCACTAATTATTTTTATTAATAATCCAAATTATTTTTACAAAATAGTACCATCGTTCTCTATGATAAAATAACGCACAGAATGAATGACATATATGCAATATGAAGCTTGACATGGAGGTTAATATGTTAAATTGACCATTAGACATAGGTTAGTTAGCATGTTATACGCCCCTGCAAATCAAAAAAGGAGGTTAAATGCGCCAACATGTACAAAGGGAGCCGGAAAAAAAATTATATGAGACCATGTCTCATATAAACCAGGTGAGACCTGCCCTGATGGATGACATATGGCATTCACAAATCAGAAAGCATCTAATCTCCCCCCCCCCCTGATTTCCGGTGAGGGGTGCAGTAGATGATTTGTGATTTGTGAATGCCACGGGTCATCCATCAGGATGGGTCTCACCAGCTAACCCGTGAGACCTGGTCTCATATAATTTTTTTCCGAGTCCTCTTGAAAAGTACTAGAGAGTCTATGGGGGCCACTTAATTAGTGTGTCATGGAAACAAATGTACTGTTGGAGCTACTATCAAGGCGTTACTTTCAGGATGCAATTTTTTCCAAATGTCCCTATATGCTGACTGGTGTTGGATGACTTGGACCATTGGAGTCATCGTACTATATCAAGAAGAATCTTTACCGCAGGAGTAGCTAGCAAGTGCCTAATTTATCGGAAGTCTTTCTCTATGTGTATATGTATAAACCACTATGAGGTTATTGGCAAGCCCAGGAAAACAGCAAACCGTCCGTCTCGACAAGTCTATTGTACACCTTTAGGGCATCTCCAACGCTGACCCACAGAAGGACATGGTATTTGTCCGAAAATCCGTCCCGACCGGTGTCTTGAAACAGGATAAGGGAGCCATCCATTCAACCCTATACCGCAAATGTTTGCCTTTAAAAAATAGCAACTATGATTTGTAATCTGTTTCAGAGCTAAGCTACTAGTTTCCGCTAAATGATACTCATAAGCATTTGGTGGAAAGCTAGCTTCCACCAAATGCTACTCATAAGCATTTGGCGGAAAGCTAGCTTCCGCCAAATGAAGTTACTAAGCTCCACCTAATCTAGAAACAACCGCCTAATCAAGCACAGTGAGTACCTTCCACCAAATGCATAAACACCTTCCACACTGCCTTCCGCCAAATGTAACACAATTAGTATAATGTCTTCTGCCAAATGTTAGCCATTCCGTGGGGACGCAGAGTAGAGATGGTGCATGGTGCCTTTTCATTGGCCAAACGGATATTCGGACTGCCGCACCCCC
>NW_025225824.1:0-1532 GCF_018294505.1 Triticum aestivum | reverse complement strand
GGAGACTGCCCGCTCCTTCCGCAGCGCCGCGAGCCGCTGCGCCGTGATGCTGGTGCCGATGGGGGGCGGAGCGCTGCTCTCTTTCAGCTTTGGGAAGGAGGGAGGAGCGGCGGAGATTTTTGAGATTGGAGTAGCAAGCGGCGAGATGGGCGAACTGCCCCTGTTTCCCCTACTTATAAAGAGGGAGGGGGGTGGGCGTTCCGTCTTTCCGAATAAAGAAACCACCCACGATCTCTCCCACGACACCGCATTCAAAGCGTGCCATTCGGAGAGGGCGCGGTGGATACGGAGAAAGATACAGCGTAACCCAGGCCGTGCGTGCCCGTGCCCTGTTTTGGGCCTAGCCCAACAGCGCTCAGCACTGTGTGTGGCCCAGGCCCGGGGGCTCCTGTCGGTGTACTAGAGTAGGGGTACCCTAGTATCCCGAACTTGTGCACGGGCAGTTGCAGCACCCCACGGCAAGGCTTGCCGGGAAACCGCCAAGGTCCTCCGTGGTTCCTGTGGAGCCATTCAAGAACAAAGTATTCACGCCAAGGAGACGATGCCCCGGCAAGAGGAGCTTGCCGGGAAGGCCAACCAAGGCATAAGAGCAAAGTATTCACGCCAAAGAGACAAGGCCCCGGCAAGAGGAGCTCGCCGGGAAGGCAAACCAAGGCATCTCAAGGAACTTGCCGCGACGCGCCACGTGTCCCAGCGAGGCCTGGTGAGCGACAAGCTTCTGGATGCGACAAGACAACGACCGCGGCAAGGCACTTGCCGCGGCACGCTACCACCCTGTACCTATGCTCCAGCGCATCCACCAACGTGTCGCCCTGGGGCCTTTCTAGGCGCGCGTGGCGAGAGGCTGTGCAGCCAGCGGTGCGCGGTGCCAAGCGGCGCTGACAAGATTGCCATCGTGGCAAGCGGTGGCGTCCCTGACGGTCCCTTTTTGCACTGTTTGGGCGACGTAGACGGGCATTTAATGCCTTTGTCCCCTCCCGTCAGGGTTAGGTAGGATGCATTGTACAGGTAGCTGTACCTACCGCTATTCCTTTTCCATTTTTACCCTTGTCTGCGTTGCCACCTGTCGGTGACCCCTTTAGCATATAAAAGGAGGCCCATGCGGAACGTAGAAGGGGGTTCGGAAGGTTCGAAGCCAGAAAACACTTACGCTCAGTCTCGTTAGCAGCTAGAGTGTACTGTAGCACTCAGCGCTCCCGAGCAAGAACTCAATACACTCAGACATGCAGCAGTAGGAGTATTATCTCTCAGGAGAGCTCCGAAGCTGGGTAAACTGCTCGTGTGCTTCGCCTCGATCTGCTCTTCGTGCGATCTCCGCCCCCCGCCGAACTGAAAGGGGCTCGGTCCGCCGGTCCCATAGGTGTTCGTGGATCAGTCTCCCCGACACGGATACTTGGAGGAGGACAGCTATATGCCTCCCTTCGAAGACAAGGTGAGCCTTGGCGACGACGCATTCGGCGTGCCTGAGGATCCCATAGAGCAGGAGCGCTTCAAACGCCGGCTTATAGCCACTAAAAGAAGCCTGAAAAAGC
>NW_025225823.1:0-1772 GCF_018294505.1 Triticum aestivum | reverse complement strand
ACAGCCGCTCAACCTGAAGATCAGTATGTTAGCTACTTGCGCTTGTAGCTGCTTCTCATGGCAGTCACCGCATCGCACAACATCACTACATCTCACCGTGGACACCACATCGCACGGTAGTTCGACATCTCGCCTCATCCCCACTAAGCTAAAGCTTCACCGGACAAAAATACACATGCAAATACATAAATCAAGATTAAATGCTAGCAATTTCCCTCCTAATGCATGCAGTGACTTGTCATGGACAATGTCTTTACAATGCCGATGTTGTCCTGGATGACGTCATCGCAACAGCGGTCACACCCTTCTAACGTTGTATTCATGTGTGAACCATAGAGGATATTGCATGCCATTTAGCTCTGAGAGCCTCACCTGTTCCCCGTCACCTCTCTCCTTCCTCTTCAGCGGCTACGTCGTGTGGACTGTGAATGGAAAAGGTGGTCCGGTTGCTGTAAACAGTTGTAGGCTTAGGGAGTCCTCTAGGTCTAGGATTGCCTTGATGTCGACTCGCTTCATGTCATGTGGTTGGAACTCTTCCCCGATGCGTACAAGTTGTGCTGGTGGCCCGGTTGCTCCTCCTTCTGACAGCTAGCCATGGCGGACAACAACGACGGGAGAGGGGTCTGGTGATAGCTTCCTTAATGAGCTTGCAGGTATCTCGGTTCAGGCGCTTGCTTCTTCTCCATCCATGCTACTCTCTCCGTCCAAAAATACTTATCATCAAAATGGATTAAAAGAGATGTATCTAGAACTAACCATGGTGCCAGCAGGAGTGCACTACCCCATGGGGAGGCTCTCTCTCTCTTGTGGTCGGCAGCCGGTTCAGGTGACTAGGCACTGCATATTCTGACCGAAGGGCAGCCAATTAAAATGTTGGCGTACTCTTCCGCCGCCTCCTTTTATTCCTCCTGGCTGACATGCCGAAGGGGAAGTCGATTGGGCTTAGGCCGACGTCTGCAGCTCTTCTATCCGGCTAGCCGCCGGTGGTGGAGCCACAGCCAACTCATAGTACCAACTGGTTTCGTCCCCGGCGACCATGGGCTCGGGTTGGTGCTAAAGCCCTCCTCAAGGACGGAATTGCAATCTTCCTTTGTGATCTCGCGTCCTTTTTGTAACATGTCAGGGCTGGTTTATATTTTTCTTTGTTTATTAATGGGTCCTGGTGTAAAATGTACTCTCATGTAAGACCCTACTACTGTTAGAAAAAAGCATGACTGGGCACTAGTGCTAGTTGCGCTGTCCGTCTAGCAGTTTTGACTTTTGACATTTATGAGTATATTGTAGCTCATTTTTTCCCCATCTTTTGTAGACTACAAGTCTAGTCTTCAAAGTCCAAGTTATATCTTCATCTAGAAAATATGAGCTAGCTAGTTACCAAAAGAGGAAGAAAAACAAAGAATAGAGGAAGAGTATGCCGTGGAAGAGTACTCAGCTTGGAATTTTCTCGTGGAAATTATGTATGTAGCGACTTCGCTCTGAGTATCTCAGTCAAAAGCTACAGCTGGCACTGGTAGAAAAAGAGGCTTCCGTCCAGCCCCATTAGTCGCGAAACTGTAGGAACCGCGACTAATGAAGTCTTTAGTCGCGGTTCGGCAGACGAACCGCGACCAAAGGCCTGGGCCCAGGGCGCTCGGTGGCCACCTGGTGCACGTGAGGGGCTTTAGTCGCGGTTGGCCAGGCCAACCGCGACTAAAGGTGCGCAAAGGCCTTTAGTCGCGGTTGGCCAGGCCAACCGCGACTAAAGCTCCTCCCCTATATATACCAGTTCAGCA
>NW_025225822.1:0-1799 GCF_018294505.1 Triticum aestivum | reverse complement strand
TTTTCTCTTGTTTGGATGAATATAGTGAAGACAAAATAAAACGCACGATGTAAGAAATGAAGAGTATTTTGTCCGTAATCTTTGACTTCAGCTGCTACTGAACTTCTACACCAGTAGATAGGAACTAGTTCCTATTCCTTATTAATGTCACCCCTAGGCTGTACTGTTTGTTACATTTTCAATTTGCGTTAACTAAAACACTTTGAACTGGCTTGGAAGTCTAGCGGCGAATGAGTTGCTAAGATGCAACCTCATTCTCTTCCAACGAAGAATGATGAGTCCCCTGGCTTATATGAACCATAACAAATAACTGGACAACAGCAGCAAGAAGTCTTCTCACCATCGAACAAATTTCTACCATGCTAATTTTGTCGTTCATGAAAGCTTCAAATTATTTGTAGACTGAAACCAAAACTGAAATGTTAAAATTTCGTTTGGATAGACGAGATTACATGCCAATTATTTCTTTTTGAAAAATTACAACACTTATATTTCTCTTATCTGGTATATTCTGCGTTACTTCCTTCGGCCCTGTACTTTTCCCATTAATCTCAAGGCAACAAAAAAAAGCATGGGTAGATCATGATCACAATCGATCTATGGTGATGAACATGCTTGTGAAAAACTAAAACAGTTTAATTCTCACAAACTATATTCAAGTGATATTCTTACTTGCTGAATGATTTCAGCACATTATATTAAATCAAAAAATGAAACATTCATCCCAATGCACCGTGCCGCGCTTCAACTCCATCACATCCAGCAGCAATGCCTATGCCTAGAAGCATAAAATTTAATTAATGAGAATGCCGACGAAAAGAGAAATGGATAAGAGAAGAAAATAGTAGTTGGGGTAACATAGTTGAGCTCAGAAATATCACTTGAGCAAAATATCTCATTTTCATCTATATGTTACATAGTATTGGTGCAACGGAGGTGTTAATATGGACCTAAGATTAATAGCTAGATCAAAATAAGATAAAAGTACTAGATAGAAAATATAACTATCTTTGAGGTAACAAACATGCGAATTGAGTTACCGATTTGTCATTTGATATGGTATCTCGGAAGAGTGAAAACATTTATACTGGATGATAGTTACTAAATAGTACCACTATATGTCCATTTGTATATCTAGCATAGGAAGAAATTATAATTAAATTTAAGTTGTTGTTGAATAGTATAGTAGCATAACGATAATATTTGGGCAATCAAGTGTAAGATGTAACCAGATCATACACATATAATATAAGGCCTAAGGATGAACAATCACCTGGAGGACGGAAACTCTTAAAAGGATAATAGCGACAGCTTGCATAATTAGTGACTTCATGAAGTTTCTTGCATTGCATTGACTTAAGTTCAACCATATAGACTCCCCCGCGCATATTTAGAACTATTGCTTCAGTATCCTCATCATACCCAAGCAATCGTGTCTTTTTTATCTTAACCCGAGGAGAGATCCCATGAATTGCAGCATTCCGCAACAACCATGTGGTAACACCTTGATAATTGACCTTCATCTGCCACATTTGAATGCTATATTCAGTTAACACGAAAAGACCAACATGACCATCCTCTGCTTTGATGATCCGATGTTTGTGGGGTTCATTAAGACCAGGCCCCTCGATCATGGCGAGTGTCCCTCTATCCAAATCAAATTCAAGTATGTGATCTTTCATGGGCAACCAGTAAATGGCACTACCAGTTAGGGTCCCATGATTATGAGCATAAAAACTCGAACATGGAGCCGATGTGGAGACGTAACTACCCCATATACCAGTCTCTGAGGAGTAAAC
>NW_025225821.1:0-2001 GCF_018294505.1 Triticum aestivum | reverse complement strand
AGGACGACCAAGAGCCTTGCGCTTCTCAGCCTCATTGTAGGCTAGCACACACTTGTCAGCCAGACTCTTCATACGCTCTCGAGAGCCTCTAGCTTCTTCACGCTTCTTGTGAAAGGCTTCTTTGAGCTTGTGCGGCATGATCTGGAAGTTTTTGACTTCTTCCACACTGAGCTTGGCCACATGCTTCTTGAACTGAGCCTTTTCATAGTCGATCTTGTGCTTCAGTTCAACAATGCGCTGAGCAAGAGCTAGCTCAGAAGCAATGGCGCCATTGAAGGAGACGCTGAGGCCAATTGAAGTTGCAGATCATCAAAGCTGAGATTTGGGGTATCAAACCACTCATCAATGAAGTTATGGATGATTGCCACATCAAAGAGAGGTAAATTATTGAAAATCTCTGCTTCTTCCTTGCTCTTGATCAGTTGCTCAAGAGCATCATCTGCAAGATCACCATCGCTGGACAGATCAATGTCCTCTTCACGCAGAATGGCAGCAGGAGTCAATGTCTGATCAGTACTCTTGATGATTTTCTTTTTCTTCTCCGTCTTCTTGGAGATGCTTGATAGATCTTCAGACTGCACACTGTCTTCAGGAGGTGCAGTGATCAGTGGCTTCGCACGTGAAGCTTTTGGAGGAATAGCTGATGTTGAAGCCTTAGTCTTCTTTAGCTTCTGCGGCTTTGGAGGAGGAGCCGGGGCTTTATCATTGTCAGCATCATTATCAGAATGATCCACTTTGGCACCTTGTACCAAGATGTATGAGATAAGGCCATCAAGGTTTGAAAAGGGGCCGATTTCATTGGGTTCGGCATCACGTGAGCCATCAGCACGGGGAGCAGAGGGACCAGGGTTGAAGTCTAATCCCAATGACTTCTTGTTTTCCTTGGTTGATGCCTTTGCATGCTGGAAGTTGCGCTTGAAGAGATTATCGTCACGACACCAGAGAAATGATGATGGGTCGACATTTTCAGGCTGAGGTCCACGGACCATACAAGGATAGAATTCTTGTGCAATAGCTTCAGCTTTGTTCTTGGGGGGAAGGCTTCCATAGAGAATATCACCCCGAGGGCTTTTGATAGCATCTTTCTTAGTGTACTCCTGGGTCAGGAACTTGTACTTGAACCATTGTTCAACCCAATATCATCGAATCCATTGGATTCGCGTCTTGTGCTGATTGTAATCCTCATCAGGATCTGTCTTGTAAAGGTCTGCGAGGTCATCAGGCGCTGTCTGCCACCCTTCCTTACTGATTTCTCTGTAGCCATGAACTTCAAACTGAATGGCTTCAATATGTTCAAAGGCTTCAAAGTCTTTCGCTTGCTGGTTAAACAGGAACTGGCTTCGGGAGAGTTAATGTGTTGCTGTAAGAATTCTGCAAACGAATGTAGACTATGAGAACCAAGGGATTCTCCCACGGACATGTACCTGTGACAGCATTAGAGATGCGAGGGAAGGGGAAGAGGTCATATGCATTCTCAGAAGATTTTGAAGATAAATTAGTTTGAAGACATTGACCTCATGTTGCGAAGACATTCACTTATATGTTGAGAGTTGGTTCCAGATTTGTACGAATCCGTGAATAAGTACAAGTGAGGAATCTAACTAGATATGAAGCTTAAGTGAATATACTAGGCAGTATGAGATGCAGACAGAATAGATCTAATATTGTATAGACAGAACCAACTTTGGTAAATAGGATGAATCATTGAGGATCAAAAAGGTGGTAAAAATAGAGTTATATTTACCACACGAAGAACTGCTAGATGGGATGAATAGGAGACCGAGCAGTTCAATCCACCGTGCCCTAACTTGGCGACGGAGGACACCTACGGCGGTGGCGGAGAGGACGATGTCCGCGGCCGGCGTGAGGATGGCGTCGGAGAGGTCGCGGCAGCTAAGCGCTTCGTCGCCGGCGTTGTCGAGAGCTAGCGGTGGCACTAGGGTTTTGACGAGGCGAAGAGGTGGAAGAAGGTTTTCTTGACCATAAGGGACGCATATTTAT
>NW_025225820.1:0-2102 GCF_018294505.1 Triticum aestivum | reverse complement strand
TTGGTGATATTATTGTTGAATATGCATGTTTGTATGTTCATATATATGCAAAGATCGAATATGTCAATTTTTTATGATTTTTTTCTGTTCATAGATTTTTTTATGATTTTTTTTTCTGTTATAATTTTGTTCATAGAATTTTAATGAATTTTTTGTTCATAGAATTTTCTTTGTCAATTTATGTATATTTCCATATTGTGTATGTATAGGAAAATTGTGCATGATCAAAGTCATTTATGAATATGTTCATATTTAGAATAGAGGAAAAAAGAAAATAAGAAGAGAAAGTGTTTAATATAATTAGTTGGAAAAATAATAGAACTATAGTTAAACTAGTTTATTTTTAGTAAGTACTACTTTATTTTATTTATATTACGTGCTTAATATATAGTTGAACTAGCTAGTTGATTTAATAAACTACTTTATTTTACTATATATAGAAGTGGTTTATTTTTTGTAAGTACTACTTTATTTATTTATAGTAAGTGCTTAATAGTTGAAGTAGTTGATTTAATTAATAAAACTAGTTTATTTTACTATATATAGAAGTAGTTCCCGCATCGACGTCGACGATGCCTATCCCGCATCCTCGTCGTCGACTCGGCGGTGGAGGCCTGCTTGATCGGGGCCATGTCCGGGACTGGGCTCCACCGGGCTGGTATTGGGAGGTGCTACCTTCCGGGGGACATAGGATGGTGAGGAGCCAGCCCGTTGTTGACCCGATCCTTGTTTGGTGGCGGTCGCGTGGGCCAGTGACAGCGGCGAGGCTTCCAGACACCGCAGAGGTGCTACATCACCGTGTCAGCGAGGAGGACGAGCACGTCCGTCGCTACATGGTTGCGTTGGAGGGCAGGTTCGACAATACCTGGCAGGTTCTTCAGGGATCTCACTGGAGCTATGATCCTGTGATGGTTCCTTATCTTTGGGTGTCCACCGCCCGCGACGATACCCGTCGGGCGCTACGGTTCTAGCTGTATTGGTGTTGCTATATGTATGATAATATTTGAGGAGTATTAGTGATAATAATCGACGATGCACAGACACAAGAGATGATGTACTTTTGGTTATAATTGAATGCATAATAATTTGAATACTACTTAACTTTACGATTTGGTTTTTCTTATTGAATGCTCATATTGGAAAAGTACTCCTACTTTGAATGCGAAAATTGAAAAGCACTCTATGCAGAAATCTAGGAGCCCCCTCCATCATCCACGTCATCGTGGGGGTAGCTTCTCCTTCATTCCCATGTGCTAGACAATTTGGTGTAATAATGCACTCGGGAATGAAAGGAGGAGCTACCACCATCGAAAGTCAAGCCGTGATTAATAATATTGATCTAATTTAGGTTTTTTAGTACATATATTTAATTGTACAAGTTTAATATTTGAATTATGAACATAGGCCGGAAATGTTGTACTCGGACGACAAAAACCGCCCGGGGGAGTGCGACTGGTGCCACGACGACCGAGGTATGTGCGACAGGTTCCTTGAGCTGGACGAAGATCGGCGCTTCAGCATTAAGCTCGAGGAGACCTTCGATGTTCATATGATACGCAACAACGAAAATAGTTTTTTTCGTAATTAAGCACGACTTGAACTATTTTAATGTGTATTTTTCATATTTTCCAATTCGACTAGCTTATCCCATGCTATGCAAGACGCTATGTCTTAGAGAGGATGAGTTTTGAAGACCATGAAAGTATGGAAACCAAAACAATTCACCTAAGGACCCATCATGGTGTGGTTTTTGAAGTAAAGTTGTACAATGCTGAGAGTGTAACCCATTTTGGTTGCAAAAATTGGGAAGCACTTTGCAAGATGTATGGTTTTGATGAGGGTATGCTTGTCACCATGGATCCTGGTGATCCTACAATCGAGCAAGACAATATGGACATTTGGGTCCTTGTGGATACACTTCCAATTCTTCCCCCATGTGAGCTTCTCAAACATAGTTATTAAGTAATTTATATTGTTTATTTCAAAATAGTTGACAGCTTATTTCCATTGACAGCTTATTTTCATTCTTCAAAGAATGTGCGGAAGATGGTAGACAAAACACACTACACCGATGGCTCCAAATTAACTTATAAGGAGAAAAA
>NW_025225819.1:0-2118 GCF_018294505.1 Triticum aestivum | reverse complement strand
ATTGCAATACCGTTTTTATGCCCATTTAATATTTGCCACCTTTATGTTTTTATTTATTCAGATTACAAAAATATATTTCTACCATCCATATTACACTTTGATCACCATCTCTTCGCGGAACTAGTGCACCTATACAATTTGCCATTGTATTGGGTGTGTTGGGGACACAAGAGATTTCTTGTATTTAGTTGCAGGGTCATTTGAGAGATACCATCTTCATCCTACACCCCTCACGGATTGATAAACCTTAGGTCATCCACTTGAGGGAAAATTGCTAGTGTCCTACAAAAATCGACGCTTGGAGGCCCAACACGTGTCTACAAGAAAAAAGTTGCATAGTAGACATCAATACGTTGGAGACGTATCAACTCCCCCAAGCTTAAACCTTTGCTTGTCATCAAGAAATTCAGCTGACAAACTAAAAGTTATAAAGAAAAACGTTTACAAACTCTGTTTGATCTTGTTGTTGCAAATATGTAAAGCTAGCATTCAGGTTTTCAGCAAAGATTATGAACTAACCATATTCACAATAACATTTAGGTCTCACATTTACTCATATCAATGCCATAATCAACTAGCAAGAAATAATAATAAATCTTGGATGACAACCCTTTCTCAAAACAATCATAATATGATATAACAAGATGGTATCTTGCTAGCCCTTTTTGAGACCGCAAAACATAAATGCAGAGCACCCCTGAAGATCAAGGACTGACTAGACATTGTAATTCATGGCGAAAGAGATCCAGTCACAGTCATACTCAATGTAAATTAATAATAATGCATGCAAATGACAGCGGTGCTTTTAATAAGAGGATGATAACTCAACATAAAAGTAAATAGATAGGCCCTTCGTAGAGGGAAGCAGGGATTTGCAGAGGTGCCATAGCTCGAGTTTTGAAACAGAGATAAATAATATTTTGAGTAGCATACTTTCATTGTCAACATAACAACCAAGAGATCTCGATATCTTCCATGCTACATACATTATAGGCGGTTACCAAACAGAATGGTAAATTTTATACTCCCCCACCACCAATGAGCACATTCCATGGCTGGTCCGAAACAACGGGTACCGTCCAACTAACAACAATCCTAGGGGAGTTTTGTTTGCAATTATTTTGATTTGATTTGAGCATGGGACCGGGAATCCCGGTTACTGGCCATTTTCTCGTGAATGATGAGCGGAGTCCACTCATCGTGAGAATAACCCACCTAGCATGGAAGATATAGACAGCCCTAGTTGATACATGAGCTATTCGAGCATACAAAACAAAATTTCATTTGAAGGTTTATAGTTTGGCACATACAAATTTACTTGGAACGGTAGGTAAATACTGCATATATGAAGGTAGGGTGGACTCATATGGAATAACTTTTGGGTTTATGGAATTGGATACACAAGAGGTATTCCCGCTTAGTACAAGTGAAGGCTAGAAAGGGACTGGGAAACGACCAACTAGAGAGCGACAACAATCATGAACATGCATTAAAATTAACCAACAATGAGTGAAAGCATGAGTAGGATATAAATAACCATGAACATAACTATCATGGAGGCTATGTTGATTTTGTTTCAACTACATGCTTGAACATGTGCCAAGTCAAGCCACTCAAATCATTCAAAGGAGGATACCACGCTATCATACCACATCACAACCATTTTAATAACATGTTGGCACGCAAGGTAAACCATTATAAACTCCTAGCTAATTAAGCATGGCATGAATAACTATAATCTCTAATTGTCATTGCAAACATGTTTCATTCATAATAGGCTGAATCAGGAACGAGTCATACCAGCTTCTGTCATCTCAATCATTCCATCATATATCGTCATTATTGCCTTTCACTTGCACGACCGAACGGTGTGGATAATAATAATAGTGCACGTGCATTGGACTAAGCTGGGATCTGCAAGCATCTAATTCAAAGGAGAAGACAAGGTAATATGGCTCTTGGTTAGATCGACAATAATGCATATGAGAGTCACTCATCATTTTCATCGTGGTCTTCTCCTATCGACCCCTAGAGAAAAGAAAAGAATTTCAAAGAACAAGAAGAAAACTATTTACACGGGAAACCTCCCAACAAAAAAAAGAAGAACGAGAAATCTTT
>NW_025225818.1:0-2213 GCF_018294505.1 Triticum aestivum | reverse complement strand
AAAAAAAGTGGGAAGAAGGAGGGGGACAAGAGATAGTGAAAATGTAAAAAGGTGGACGGAGGAGTGAGACGAACTCTGAGTCCGGCCTTAGGCGTAGATTCTTCGGAGACGGGCTGCGTTCCATGGGTTCGGCTCGAGTCGGTTGTTAGATGCGTTACGTAGACGGTATGCTCCGCCGGTCAAGACTTGGTCGATGATGAAGGGACCTTCCCACTTGGGCTTAAGTTTGTCTTTTTTCTTGTCCGGCAGGCGTAGAACAAGTTCGCCAACACTGTAAGCTTTGGCCTGTACTTCTCCGCTTTGATATCTTCGAGCCTGCTGTTGGTAAAATGCGGAACGAGCTTTTGCCACGTCCCGTTCCTCCTCTAAAGCGTCCAAATTGTCTTACCGATCTAGCTCGGCTTCTCTTTCTTCGTACATGCGCACGCGAGGTGAGTCATGAATTATATCACAGGGCAGAACTGCCTCTGCGCCGTACACCATAAAAAATGGTGTAAATCCGGTAGTTCGGTTTGGCGTGGTCCGCAGCCCCCAGAGTACGGAGTCGAGCTCCTCTACCCAGTGCGTGTTAGATTCCTTGAGGGACCGCACTAGTCTGGGTTTGATGCCGCTCATGATTAGACCATTTGCTCGCTCGACTTGACCGTTAGTTTGAGGGTGATAGACTGAAGCATAATCAAGCTTTATGCCCATATTTTTGCACCAGAGTTTAACCTCATCGGCCGTGAAATTCATGCCGTTATTAGTGATGATGCTGTGGGGGACGCCAAAACGGTGTACTACCCCGGATATGAAGTCTATCACAGGTCCGGATTCTGCCGTTTTAACCGGCTTGGCTTCAATCCATTTGGTGAATTTGTCCACCATGACCAATAAGTATTTGCGCTTGTGCGTTCCCCCTTTAAGGGGTCCAACCATGTCAAGCCCGCAGACCGCGAATGGCCAGGTGATGGGTATAGTTTTAAGGGCGGTGGGTGGCATGTGGCTCTGATTAGCAAAGAGCTGGCAACCGACGCATCGCCGGACTAAGTCCTGAGCATTTGCCCAGGCTGTTGGCCAATAAAATCACGTACGGAAGGCCTTGCCTACAAGGGCCCGGGCTGCGGCGGGGTGCTCGCCGAGTCCGGCGTGAATTTCAGCCAGGAGATTTCGCCCCTCCTCTTCGGAGATACACCTTTGCAGGACTCCAGTTGTGCTTTTCTTATAAAGTTCTCCCTCATGGACCTTGTAGGCTTTAGATCGCCGAACTATGCAGCGGGCCTCGTTTTGGTCTTCGGGAAGTTCCTGCCTAATTAAGTAGGCTAGGAATGGTTCCGTCCACGGGGCAATTACTCCCATTATTTAGTGGGCTGAAGGTGTTATTTCATTGGCTGAGCCGCCGATCGTGTCGGAATTGTCTGGGTTAGGTGGTGCAGCTGGCTCCGGACTATTATTTCCGGACTCCTCTTCCCATAATACGGATGGCTTAAAGAGCCGTTCCAGGAAGATGTTTGGAGGTACGGCGTCACGTTTTGCGCCGATGCGTGCTAACACGGCTGCTGCCTAGTTATTATCTCGGGCTACGTGATGGAATTCGAGTCCTTCGAACCGGGCCGACATTTTTAGGATGGCGTTGCGGTAAGCTGCCATTTTCGGATCTTTGGTGTCAAAGTCTCCATTTACTTGGGATATTGCGAGGTTTGAATCCCCGCGCACCTCTAGGCGTTGGATGCCCATGGAGATTGCCATCCGGAGGCCGTGTAGAAGGGCCTCGTATTCGGCTACGTTGTTGGAGTCCATGTACATTATTTGAAGTACGTATTGGACTGTGTCTCCAGTTGGGGACGTCAAGACGACGCCAGCCCCCAAGCCAGCCAACATTTTGGATCCATCGAAATGCATGATCCAATTGGAGTACGCGTCGTACTCTTTAGGGAGTTCGGCTTCCGTCCATTCGGCTACGAAGTCAGCCAGGACTTGCGACTTTATAGCTCGCCGTGGTTTGTAGGTTATGTCAAATGGTAATAGCTCAACGGCCCACTTTGCAATCCTTGCAATCCTGCCCTAGTCCGGGACTCCCTCACTCCTTCTGATTTGTCAACAATGGCATTTCGATCCATTTGGCTTTGGCTGCAGGTCACCCGCCGTTCTGTAGGAAGCCTTCAGGCTCTGGCCCAGACCGGTGGGCTTCGGCGATCGACACCTCTGCTCCCCACCGACGATGATCTCTTCTA
>NW_025225817.1:0-2267 GCF_018294505.1 Triticum aestivum | reverse complement strand
GGCCTCCAGCCGGGTTGGCGACGCTGGCGAGCGGAACCCAAAGAGCTGAACCATGAAGGGCTCCAGGTTCTTGGCATCATTGTTTTCTTCAACAATGAGGTCGTTCAACCTCAAGAAGTTGCCTCAACCGCCGACGAGGTGGTAGGAGTCATTGGACTTCAGCTAATTGATGCTTAGCGTGTAGGACTAACCGATGCAGTCGTAGGCCTGTACCTCCACGGACGGCTTCTCCGCCTTTTGTCAGGATAATCTCCAGCAGTATCGGCTTGTTGTTGTGCCGCAACCTCTTGCAGAGAATTTGGAGCCGGTTCTGGTCGAGAAGCATATCCTACTTCCACAGCCGCCCCTTGTACATGCGCACTGAGGTGAGGGCCTCCGATAGGGCCGACACTGGGAATGTGCGACATATGCGGTTTTCAAAGGGCCTCTAATGTTCTAGGGCCCCGTTTAGGTACGTACAATAAATACTTAGTACGTACATACAATGGATACTTAACATCAACTAAGCACATATCGACGCAACATAGCAAGTAGTCTATGCAAATTACCACCTAAAACGCCAAGAAGCAATGAATGAAGAAGCTGGACACCTATCTCGAAAACAACTTGAAACAAATCTCTCAACTATAACGTGAGCATGACCGAGGTTGAGCATCCACTGGACGAGCTATAGTTGTTAGGCACTGACTAAGGTGTGTGCGCGCACACACACACAGAGACGCATGCCACACATGCACGCACATGCACATGCGCGTGCACACACACATATTTGTCCATAGAATGTCCTAAGCGGTTGCACCTTTGAGCTTCCCCTATCTGACCGGCTTGATATTTGAGTCTCTACTCCCGATTGTCTTCTCTAGTAAGTGTGAGTCATCGTAGCCAATGCCAATCTTGTTTTGTTGCTCCTTGACGTTCTCGGGCTCAATAGCGAAGGCGCACACACACACTACACTATGTGTGCAAATTAATCACCACATTATTATTGAAAAAGTGTTACCTCCAAGAGTGTACTAAATATATAGAAATCATTGAATATCTAAATAAAATAGGAGACCCAATTTGTAATAGCATGTTCACACTACAAAGCAGTTTTACTTAGAATGCAAGTCTGTTTATTTGGTGAACCCTTTACGAACTGTACTATAGGGAGTAATATTATTTTAGTACCAAGTACATATGCACATGGTCAACATATTATTGATCCCACCCTAATATGTTTCACATACTTGACCCAAAAAAAATAAGGAAGCATGCCAATTATTAGGTAGCAAACTCCACGTAAACTTCTAGTGTAATCCAGATTTTTCTATTTGCATATATCTAATCGTAAAGTTCATTATCAAGATATATTGGTATACTAGACACTTCTTAAGATAGTTAACAACACACACTTAAATATATACTACATTAATACAAGATTAACAAATTAATTCAAGAAGACATGAAATTTTGCCATTTTTTAGTATCACATTTAGGTTGAATTGATTTAAACATGTTTTAAGGCATATTTTATTGAGAAATGTATTTTAATTAAAAAATATTTAAATTACAATAAAATTAGCAATCATTGTGAGTTGCAAAAAAATGACTTATAAATAACTATTAATTTTTATTTTTAGTATAAATATTGATATTTATTTCAATCGCACCACGGCCCAATATGTATAGTCATGGCATGGCCATCTAAATATCCCTTATTCTATGGCATGGACTATGTATTTTTACTTGGAGTTGCCCGCCTTTAATTATGCTTTGATCACGCTCGCCCACTTTGCATGCATGACCCAAGTCATCTTTGGAATCGAAATATGCATCTGCAAACATGGAAACGTATGCAAATTTGATTAAAAACACATCATAAATTGCAAGACTGGAAAGCTATAAAATGAATCCACTACTAAATTGCATTCCAATGAGGAGTCTTTCTGATATAACTATGTCAAAACATAAAGAAAACCAATGGAAATCCCAATGTTTCTTCAATGTGGTGCCAAGGATCAATCATGCCCACAATAACTAGTCTAGCAGTGTAAATGGAAGCAGAGCGAGTTGTAGCTTCCAAATTGATGGATCTACACTGAACTCATGGGACCTTCCCTCACTCTGTGGGAAGCTTCTCATCCGGCCCACCGCTATCATCATCAGCATCATCATCCTCGGTCGCCAGGATGTGCTTGACGAGGGAGAAGGCGTGCTTTGCCGGGTCGTTGTTCTGGTGATACTGTACGAGGAGGAGTCTGAGCAGGCCGCCATGCTCGTTGGGG
>NW_025225816.1:0-2271 GCF_018294505.1 Triticum aestivum | reverse complement strand
CTTTAAAACTTAAAATCCTTCGAGATGTAGTTATGTTACTACATCTATTTGTTAGGAAAATTAGAAACTTAAATTTGGACATGTTTTGCAAAAAAGTGTTATGAAAAAGTAAAATGGTCATATCTTTTGCATACGATTTCGAAAAAAACGCATAACATATCAAAAAAATCAGCACGAAAATCCGCCATATCTTTTATTTATTTATTTTTATTTTTAAATAAAAGTTCTAAAATTTAGAAAAAAGGCAAGATTTTCTAACTACTCAATTTTGGAGGAAAAGTTTTTAGGAAATGTGTTGAAGATATTCAAAATGTTTATAAATTTTCTTAAACTTTGAAATTTTAAATATTTTTTTGCAATTTGAAAAAAATGTTTCTCCTTCGTATTTTACTAAATTAGCAATAATTTATATGGACCAGAGGGAGTAGCATGTTAAAAAAAGTTCCCTTTTTTATAAAGATATTAGGATTTTGAAAAATCTTTATTCTTTTAGAAACATATTTGACATTTTAGCGCGCATGGTAAACTTGGTTTTTACCGCGCGCTGGACGGTTTCGCCCGCTCCAGCGGTGGCTGGAAACAAGCGCGCGCGGGAAATAATTGCGTGCGCCGAAAAGGGCGGCAGCTCGCGCGCTACTTTTGGCGCGCCGCTTCCGGCGCGCCTATAAATTGCGGCGCTTGCCACGCGCGCCTCGTAGCTTCTTCGCCGCTCCAGCGCCTCCACCGCTTCGTCTCCTCGCCGCTCCAGCGCCCCACCACCGACGCGCCATCATGCCGCCGCGCCGCCGAGGAGCGTCGTGCTACCGCGGCGTCTGTCAGCGCCCCAACGGCTGGTACTCCGCCGAGATTCGGTCCGGCGACGTCCGGCTCGGCCTCGATACGTTCCAGACCCCGCACAAGACGGCACGCGCCTACGACGCGGCGGCGTGGCACCTGGACAGGCCGTGCCAGCAGATGAACTTCCAGAATGTCCACACACGCCAGCAGGCGCAGGACGTCGCCCCTCCGCCTCGTCTTATCACGGACCAGGACCGTGCTCCCTCGGCGGCAGCGCCGCCTCCTCGTCGCCGAGGAGGACGAGTGGGCCATGGAGGAGTGGCGCCGGCGCCACCTGGAGGACGTTGCCAACGAGGAAGCCTTCTGGGCAAGGCGCCGTGCGGAGCGGTTAGACAGGCGTCGGCGGAAGGCCCTGGCGTTATCACAGTGCGAAAATCGTTCAAAATGTTGGGCAGTCGATCTTTTCGTCTGATGATGAGCGTTGGGAGGACATGTGGCTCGATACCTCGGACCAGACCAGCGAGGATGGCAATGATGATGATGATGATGATGACGACGACTAGAGTAGGCTGTAGTTGCACTATCTAGTAGTTTATTTTATGTCGTTGCACCTTAGTATTTATCTATGCTATGGAACTATGTAAAATATCTATGTATCGTTTTTATCTATGAATTTTATTTATCATTTTTAATTAAAAATGTACGCAATGTTTAGCGCGCGCTGCATTTTAGCGCGGCCGCTGGAGCTACGCGCGCGCACACTCAATTTTAGCGCGGCTGCTGGAGCCAGCGCTGCCGGCCGCGCCAAACCAGGCGAAGGGCGCGCGGCAAATGAGTTTTTAGCGCGCGGCGTGTTGCGCGGCTGTTGGAGATGCTCTAAACACAAACCACCTGTGTTAAAGCCTTTGTGTACGTACGTGCGCGCCGATCAACTCGGCGTTATTCGCTGCTCTGACTACAACCACGAGCTAGCTACATTTTTTGCCTTGCCATGGCGGCGTACGTCGACATGGAACCCCTGCAACACAGCGAGGTGGACGCCGGAATATGCCGCTGCCCTAGGCCACGCCTCCATCCCCAAATCCACGCCAGTGATGAGGGTGCAACAGTGGCCAGCCGACGCAGCAGGCGTCTTCATCCCCAGACCCACACGAGCGACGAGGGAGCCCGGGTAATCAGCCGCCTCCGCGGCCGCCGCGGCACCTTGCTGGACAACAACGATGATATGCTTTGGGAGATCCTACTCCACCTCCCGCCACATCCGTCCTCCCTCCTGCGCGCATTTGCCGCCTGCAAGCGTTAGCGACGGATCGCCACTAACATTGAATTCCTCCGCTGCTTTCGTGCCCACCACCACAACCACCCCTCCTCGGCTTGCTCGTGTGTGGCAACAATCATGAGAAGATGTTCCACCACGTCCTGGACCCTCCGGACTGCATCCCTCTGAAGCCCCTTCACCCTTGGATGCTACCGTAAACTACGTTACTCTGTGCT
>NW_025225815.1:0-2425 GCF_018294505.1 Triticum aestivum | reverse complement strand
CCCCCCCCCCCGAGGGCGCGCCAACATCAGAGGGAGATGCTTCATTGCCACTTCGTCATTCCCTCCACCAATCTACGCAGCCACTCGGTAGTCTTCAAGCCAAGTTTCAGGCTTGGAATCCCCAGTGAACTTGCTGACTCCAGTTGCCAACCTAAAGTTGGGGGGAATCACTGCAGCCCTGATGGCTCTGCTGAAACACTCTGGACCTGAAACATGAACCTGTCGCCAGTCGGGCGATCTCTGTCAAGGTCTTCCCTATGTACTCTATTCCGATCGACCAAACCCTGAACGAGAATAGATCTTGCATCAAAGCCTGGCTCCCTTGGGTCGACTGGTGCTCTACGTTCGCCGCTGTGAAGGCTTCCGTCATCGTATTGCCGAGGCACATATGATGTACTCCTCGGAGGAGGTGTGTGCATCCGACGACGGTTGTCGCGGTCGAGTCGGTGATCATACTGCCCACGGCCTTCACGTCGCAGGAGCGATCTTGGACTGTGAGCCGACTGGACAGTATCGGCCACCACGGATCTGCTATGAATCTTATCCCGCGACTGAGACACTGCTGTGTTAAGCTCTCTTGCCGCCTGGAGTAAGGCCCGTATCTGCATCAAACCTCTGCTAGCCTCTGACTGGGAAGGTTGGATTGACTCTGCTATTCGGCTGCAGCTGTGAGATTTTGAATCAGAGTGCGGTATACCTTAGGTGGAGGTGGGAAAAGCTATCGCCGACTGGACTCGTGAATCCGTTCTTGGGCACGCTCGTCGAGAGCGTGCTCGAGGTTTTCCAATCGAGTGTGCTCAACCAAATTAGCCAAACCCACCGCTTCCAAGGCCCGAGCCTCGGGGATTTCTCCAACGATGGGTGTGTGGAGTGCATCCATGTTGCGGCGACGAAGTTCTTCCCTCTGATGCGAAGAGAGGGGTTCGGGATGGTACTCCTCGTGGACGCACGAAGGATCGCCGCCCCCGTCCCCACCGTCTTCAGGGTGGAAACCAGGCGGACTATGTGGTCCGTCGACCATCAAGACTTCAGCCGCAGGACCGCTGCTATCGCACTCGGATGCGGTCTCGACGGAGCTAGTCGACAGATCGAACAGGCCGTAGAGAGTTTCGTCGGGCTCGATTGCCGCGACTTAATGGGTGGTCGAATGTCGAGCCACTACGTGTTTTACCCACCACTGGAGCCGCGACCGACCGGATCGCTTGCAGCGGCGGACAGAAGAGGGAGATGACATCGTTGGAGCCGACCGATACTGAGTCGGCGGCTGTCAGAGAACGACGCCGCGAACGCACACGCGAAAGTGCGTTGCCCCTCGGATGGGGAGCGCCTCGACGTCAAGGGGAGCTTCTTGAAGCCAAGCGGAGTCATCGGCGATGAAAACGAGAGCGCCGAGACGGATCCCGCGCCCCTTATCCAAATCACCGCCGGAAACCATGATGACGGGGATTGGAAAAATTGCAACTTCACCAACAAGTTGCTAAGTCACCTGCCCCACGGTGGGCGCCAACTATCGTGGTTCTAAGACTGACAGTAGAAAGGGGGGTATGTATGGAGAGGCAAGATCTCACCTATGGTGAAGGTGTACACACAAGATTTACGAGTTCAGGCCCTTCTCGGAGGAAGTAATAGCCCTACATCTGGGTGCCCGGAGGCGGTCGACTGGATTATATGTGTGTGTGGTGTTTACAAAGGGTGCAAACCCTTGTCCCAGAGGAGGGGGATGGCTTATATAGAGTGCGCCAGGACCCCAACCATCCTCCATTACAAAGGGCTTAATGTACATAAAGTAGAGGCGTTACTGGTAACGCTAATCTTAAGTGCTATCAATGACCTTAAAGACTACGGAGCGAACATTCGACCATTGCAATGCTGAGTGACTCCTGATCTTCGGTAGGTTGAGTGATTCCTTGTATGGTCGAGTGACAACAAGCAAGAGGGGTATCCGAGTGACACGACTAGTCGAGTGTATTGCACTCGACACCTTTGACTGGGAGTCCTTCGTTGCCTCTTGGGCTTTTTATCTTCTAGGGTAGTGACCTTAGGTAGGACGTATAGGTCAGGCCTATGACCCTATCCCAGGCCTGTATACTCATCATGGGGCACTCTTTGAAGTTCTTTGTGTTGGATTGAGTATTATGAATATGAATTTGCTTTGGTGTTACTTTAGTAGGAACTCTAGGATAGATCAAACGAAAAGAATAGCTTTGAGTTATTTTAGTACGAACTCTTGAATAGATCGAATGGAAAGAATAGTTTTGAGGTGGTCTCATACTCTACAAACAATTTATTCTTATGTTCTTTGCTAGATAGGAACTTTGGAGTGATTCTTCATCGCATTATGAGGGATAATCATATGATCCAACTATGTTAGCATTGTTGAGAGATTGCACTGGTGAAAGTATGCACCCTAGGCCTCATTTTCCAT
>NW_025225814.1:0-2510 GCF_018294505.1 Triticum aestivum | reverse complement strand
AAGCAACGCATAAACTAGGGTTTAAACTTCTGTCACTCAGCAACCCATTATCTACTTATAGTCTTTTTTTGCGGTGTAATTATCTACTTATGGTCGATGTTCACATAACACCACTAGAGGAAAGACAACATACATCTCACCAAAATATCGAACGAATACCAAATTCACATGATTACTTATAGCAAGACTTCTCCCATATCCTCAGGAACAAATGTAACTAATCAGAAAGCATATTCATGTTCATAATTAGAGGGGTATTAAATAGCATTAAGGATCTGAACATATCATCTTTCACCGAGTAAACCAACTAGCATCAACTACAAGGAGTAATCAACACTACTAGCAACCCCACAGGTAACAATCTGAGGTTTTGAGACAAAGATTGGATACAAGAGATGAACTAGGGTTTGAGAGGAGATGGTGCTGGTGAAGATGTTGATGGAGATTGACCCCTCTCGATTAGAGGATCATTGGTGATGATGATGGCCTTGATTTCCCCCTCCGCGAGGGATGTTTCCCTGGCAGAATAGCTCCGCCAGAGCCCTAGATTGCTTCTGCCCGGGTTCCGCCTCCAGACGGCGGTGCTTCGTCCCAAAAGCTCTCTTCTGATTTTTCCAGGTCAAAAGACATCATATAGCAGAAGATGGGCACCAGAAGCTTGCTAGGGGGCCCACAAGCCACAAGGGCGCGCCCCCAGGCTTGTGGCATCCTGGTAGGTCCCCTCTGGTATTTTCTTCGCCCAATATTTTTTATGTATTGCAAAATAATGTTCCATAAATTTTCAGGACTTTTGGAGTTGCGCAGAGTAGGTCTCTCAGATTTGCTCCTTTCCGGTCCAGAATTCCAGCTGTCGGCATTTTCTCTCTTTGTGTAAACCTTGTAAAATAAGAGAGAAAAGGCATAAGTATTGTACCATAATGTGTAATAACAGCCCATAATGCAATAAATATCAATATAAAAGCATGATGCACTACAAAAAAAAGACACATCCGTGACATTTTGGGCCGAACGATTTTTTTCTGTCATACATATGACACTTCTATGACGATAATTGTGACAAAACCTGGTATCATCATAGATGTGGTGGGCTCCTACTTCTATGACAAAAAATCATGACAGAAAATGGGCTTTTTATCCTGGGCGGGCCGGAGACGCAGCTGCATGACATTCTTTGGGCCGTCCATGATGGAAAAAATCGTGGTAAAAACGAGGGCGTGGAAAATTTCGGGGAGTTCCCGGTTACGGTGGGAGGTCGGGGGCCGAGCGATGCGCATTTCTCTCGTACACGTACATGTACGCGCGTGTGTGCGAGGCATTGGCTCTAACTGAACCCGAGTGAGGCGTTGGGCTCTAACTGAACCCGAGAGATTGCACTGCGGGGGGAGGATGTTGGCCGCGAGTGCGAGATCAAGATGTTGGCGGTGGAGCAGAGCTAGCCGCGCCGCACCGCTGGCATCCGACGCACCCACCCTACTGCGGCCAGAGCAAGTAAGAAGCCCAAAAGGCGTGAGGAGGCCGACATGGTCCCAGACAGGTCTCCCCAGGCTGCACGACGTGCTCTCTCACCCGAAGGCCCTCTCCCATATGCGCATCCACAAGAGGCGGATGTCTAAGTCGGATAGACTGCTCTACCAGAACTGCATGCAGATTCCGTGCAAGAAGTTGCGGGCTGACAACCAGCCGATACGGCTGGAGAAGTTGCTGACAGAAGCAGAGACCGCACGGGCCAGTCCTACCTGCTCATCATCAATCACGTCAAGTCCAACGATTCCTACTGCCTCATCGGCGGCTGGGGAACGTTCCTGAGATTCAACAACCTCATCGTGAATGAGAAGGATGACGCCAAGAGCTTGGACCCCTTCATGGCCCGGGTGTTTGCGATCCGCTCGCTAGCACTTAAGGTGGGCGTCTCCAACGAGCGTGGTGGCCTGCTCGGACTCCTCCTCGTACACTATCACCAGAACGACGACCCGGCAAAGCACGCCTTCTCCTTCGTCAATCACATCCTGGCGACCGATCATCATGATGCTGATGATGATAGCGATGAGCCGGACGAGAAGCTGCCCACAGAGTGAGGGAAGGTCCCATGAGTTCAGTGTAGATCCATCAATTTTCAAGCTACAACTCGCTCTGCTTCCAGTTACACTGCTAGACTAGTTACTGTGGGCATGATTGATCTTTGGCACCACATTGAAGAAACATTGGGATTTACATTGATTTTCTTTATGTTTTGACATAGTTATATCAGAAAGACTCCTCATTGGAATGCAATTTAGTAGTGAATTCATTTTATAGCTTTCCAGTCTTGCAATTTACGATGTGTTTTTAATCAAATTTGCATACGTTTCCATGCTTACAGATGCATATTTCGATTCCAAAGATGACTTGGGTCATTCATGCATAGTGGGCTAGCGTGATTAAAGCATAATTAAAGGCGGGCAACTCCAAGTAAAAATACATAGTCCATGCCATAGAACAAGGGATATTTAGATGGCCATGACATGACTATA
>NW_025225813.1:0-2586 GCF_018294505.1 Triticum aestivum | reverse complement strand
GCAAAGTTTCTGCTTTTTACAGCCAGATCATATAGACTTGACCCAAGTCTTCCCAAAGGCTCTAATTGGGACAAACACTAATTAAAACATAAAACCACATCTAACCAGAGGCTAGATGAATTATTTATTACTAAACAGGAGCAAAAAGTAAAGAAAATAAATAAATATGGGTTTCCTCCCAACAAGCGCTAACGTTTAACGCCCCTAGCTAGGCATGATGATTTCAATGATGCTCACATAAAAGATAAGAATTGAAAGATAAAGAGAACATCATGAAGAATATGACTAGAGTATTTAAGTCTAACCCACTTCCTATGCATAGGGATTTTGTGAGCAAACAACTTATGGGAACAATAATCAACTAGCATAGAAGGCAAAACAAGCATAACTTTAATATTTTCAACACATAGAGAGGAAACTTGATATTATTGCAATTCCTACAAGCATATGTTCCTCCCTCATAATAATTTTCAGTAGCATCATGAATGAATTCAACAATATAACCAGCACATAAAGCATTCTTTTCATGATCAACTTGCATAGAAATTTTACTACTCTCCACATAAGCAAAATTCTTCTCATTCGGAATAGTGGGAGTATCATAAGAGACTCGAATACTATAAAATGTTTCCACATTAAAATAGTAATGTTCAGAAAAAGGGTAATCATAATCATGATAAGTTTTATAACTATAATAATCACTACTTTTTATAGCAAAAGTGTCATCACAATAATCATCATAAATAGGAGGCATACTATCATCATAATAAATTTGCTCATCAAAACTTGGGAGGCTAAAAATATCATCTTCATTTAACATAGCATCCCCAAGCTTGGGACAAACATTAATTGTAGCAAATATATTCTCACACATGTCATCCTCATCAAACATAGCATCCCAAGCTTGGGCCTTTTCATATCATAAGCATAATCACTCTCATCATTAATAGTATGGATAGCACCAATAGTATAGCAATTATCACCATCACAATGAGTAATAGGAGCAACATCATTTGGGAGGAATACATTTCTGCCTGTCCTTCTCCGTCTTTTCTTTTTCTTCTTCACATCATGTGTGGGTTTAACCCTCCTTTTTGAACTCCTTATTAATGAGATTGGTTGAATAGAAAGCTCCTCCTCGTTATCTGATTCATCATAAGAAATAATAGGAGGATATTGGGAAGTCTGTTCCCTTTCATTAGTATTCTCTTCATCTTCTATTTGCTTTCTTTTCTTTATGTAATTGGTAATATAAGGATTTTCAATGCAATTCACCGCACAATACATAAAAATTTCTTCTAGATCAAAATCAAGAACTTTATCAAGGACAAATTCTGGAAGATCCTTAGTTAAACGTTTCATTTCTTCATAACCCATAAGCAAGCTAAGTTCATTATGATGTGCAAGGGAAATCAATTCATCACAATTTTTGGACACGATACGATCATGAAACAATTTGCATTGGGGATTTAAATGATCACGTTCATTGCAAAGTTCACAAGGATGGCGAAGATATTTTAAATCTTCAGCACAAACATCTAGACTTTCTTGCAACCATTTAGTTTCTAAATACTTATGCCTCTTGCAAAACCTATCTTCCCTATTTGGTGTGTAATTGCAAACTCGATGCACTCCACAAAAATTGACATGCTTATAAGAGACATTTTCATCATGACTAGTGCAATCATCAATACTACCATGGATATTCAAAGAGTTCATACTAACAACATTGCAATCATGCTCCTCATTCAAAGATTTAGTGCCAAACTTTTTGTAGACTTCTTCTTCTAGCACTTGAGCACAATTTTCCTTCGCATCATTCTCACGAAAGATATTAAAAAGATGAAGCGTATGAGCCAAAATCAATTCCATTTTTTGTAGTTTTCTTTTATAGACTAAACTAGTGATAAAACAAGAAACTAAAAGATTCGATTGCAAGATCTAAAGATATACCTTCAAGAACTCACCTCCCCGGCAACGTCGCCAATAAAGAGCTTGATGTCTACTACACAACCTTCTTCTTGTAGACGTTGTTGGGCCTCCAAGTGCAGAGGTTTGTAGGACAATAGCAAATTTCTCTCAAGTGGATGACCTAAGGTTTATCAATCCATGGGAGGCGTAGGATGAAGATGGTCTCTCTCAAACAACCCTGCAACCAAATAGCAAAGAGTATCTTGTGTCCCCAACACACCCAACACAATGATAAATTGTATAGGTGCACTAGTTCGGCGAAGAGATGGTGATACAAGTGCAATAAGGATGGTAGATATAGGTTTTTGTGATCTGAAAATATAAAAACAGCAAGGTAGGAAGCGATAAAAGTGAGCGTAAACGGTATTGCAATTGTAGGAAACAAGGCCTATGGTTCATACTTTCACTAGTGCAAGTTCTCTCAACGATAATAACATAATTGGATCATATAACTATCCCTCAACATGCGACAAAGAGTCACTCTAAAGTCAGTAATAGCGGAGAACAAACGAAGAGACTATTGTAGGGTATGAAACCACCTCAAAGTTATCCTTCCTGATCGATCTATTCAAGAGTTCATACTAGAATAACACGAAGCTATTCTTTCCGTTCGAT
>NW_025225812.1:0-2587 GCF_018294505.1 Triticum aestivum | reverse complement strand
GTGGAGGAGTGGAGTCAAACTTGAATCGTTCAGTGAAGCCATCGTCTTGATCGCCGATCGCCGACAGGTTTCGTGAGTGATAAATGCATTCTTGGTGGCAAGATTTCGAATGCGATTTACGTCCACCAAGAGGCTTTGCATCTGACGCTTGAGCCAAAAGTGATGCCTATCTTGTTTCTGATGCAGTGCCACAAGAAGTTCTCGGTCATTTAGGACACGAGAGTGCTTCCTAGGCCTTTGAGAAATTGTGCTCTTAGTAGCTTCAGTTGGCGCATGATGAGGCAGGCGAGTGTTTCCAGCCATTGGATAGACACGAGTTACTGCTTGGACTCCTTCCATAGGCTGAGTGAAGCTTTGGTGTTCAACATTTTGAAGACAAAGAGGCTCCTTGGCAGGCTCAGGGTATATGGCTTCAACTGACATATCAACCTCTGGTAGAAAGATCACATGATTGCGAGAAGAGGGCTGATAGTTGATAGCAGAGTGTAGCTTGATGAGGCGCATGACCCATGGAGGATAGAATTTCAGGCCCAACAGGTCAGATCCAGACGCAGCCAGTTGCCGGAGGAAGAAATCTTGTGCATTGAAGCTGATGCCATTGAGGATGTAAAATACCAATGTCTTCATGGATCCTTCAAGTTTTGCAGCTGATGAATGTCCTTTGATAGGCCATAGAGTCCGCCTGATGATGTGATATATGGTGCGTGGCAGATACTCAAGGTCATCAACAAAGAACTCCTTTGGGTATTCAGCAACATGTGGCAAAGGCTTCATCATGCTCAACATCTGGCTCATGTTGGGTTCTGGCTTATGGAAGATGCTCTCTAGTGCATTGCGGTGGTCTTGACAACCAGGTTCGTACAACTCTCCGGGAGTGGATAGGCCTGTAAGCTCAATGATGTCAAGAGCTTTGGCTTCATGATGAACATTTCCTGTCATCCACTCGAGAACCCATGTCTTTGTATCCTTGTTGTAGCCGCGAATGTGGAGGGTAGCGTAGAATTGAAGCAAAAGTTCTTCATTCCAATGTTCTTTGTCTGTCACAAAACTGAGCAGACCAGCATCACGAAAGCAGTCAAGTGATTCTACTAAGCATGGCAGTCCAGCAATGGCTTCAGTGTCGAGGTGCATATGAGGGAAAATGCGCCCTTGATCATACAGAATGCAGGAGTAATAGCTTCGTTGCTGATGACTCCAGAAACGATCAGATGATATTCTTGGCCTTGAGTAGGGGTCCTTTGAGCTGTCAAAGAAGGTGTTGTGGCCTTTGAAGCCATTTGCATTGAAGGACCCTGTAGATGTGGCAGTACCTGGGAACCTTGGCAGTCTTGGCTTTGGTTTCTGGACCCGAGGCCTATGCTCAATGTGATAGTCAAACTGAGGACCAGAGACATTAGGCGGAGGGACCAGAACAGGCCATCTTACTGTGATTAGCTCGCCATGGTTGTATGCTTGCTCAATTGTATAGAGCCTTGATGGCGGAACAGGAGCAGAGGCAACAACAGTGGCTTCAGGCTGCACAACAGAAGCTTCAGGAGCAGTTGCAGCATTGACTTCTGGCATGTTGCTTGGTGCAGGCTCCACATTAGCTTCAGCCATGACTACGTCATTGGCTTCATTGGTGTTGGTGGTGGCAGCCTCAACGTTTTCAACCTCCACTTAATGAGTTGGAGGGTCTGGCACAGGCACGTTCACTTCAGTAACAGCTTCTTCAATAATGGGGGAGTAGGGACACGTTCTTCTTGATGTTTTTCATCGGCTGATGCAGCCAGATTGTCTTCAGCAGCTTGGGCTTCAGACACGGAGACATTCACAGTTGGAGTGGCTTCTGAAAACACTCGACATGCAACAGATTGGTGGTGCACTTCTCCTTCTGGAACGCTCGGAAGAGGGACTTGAGGCCTTGGTCCTTAGCGAAGCCTTTGTAGTACAGGAGACACCTTTGGAGATGGAGTTGGCCAGGCCTCATCCTCTTCAACTTGCACAGATGGTGTGACTTGTTGTTGGGGAGTACTGGGGGAGTCTTGTTGTTGCGGGCGATCAGCCCATGATGCATCCTAAGCAATTGGCGTTAGAGGACGACCAATGCTGATGATTTTGCTGTTCGAGAGAACAGGTGATGATACCATGTTGTGTTCAATCTGAGGAAGAACTTCATCATCTTCAACATTGTCATGGTGACCAATGTCTTCAGCAGTGATGGGATCAACTGCTGGAATCTCTTCAGCTTCATGATCCTCTGTGGAAGCAGGCTCATGAACAATCATTTGTAGTTCTTGGTTTGCAGATGCAGGGCGAACCACTGAGATAGGTTCAACAACAAGGGGCTCTGTGGGAGCAGCCCGATTCTTCTTGGTTTTGCGCTTCTTCTTGGTGGGAGCAGCATCAGAGGCTTCTGTGTTTTTGCTTTTTCGGGCTTCAGCCTCGGCAGCCCTCGTCTTCTTCAGTTCTGAAGCGGTTGACATGACCTTTGGCTTCGAGCCAGTCATGCTGCTTGGGAAGACAATGCGAGGTTCATCCTTCCTTGACGGTGCAGATTGGACAGTTGATAGCTTCTTCTTCTTTGCAGCCATTCTGGGGTCAATGC
>NW_025225811.1:0-2603 GCF_018294505.1 Triticum aestivum | reverse complement strand
CTTCGGGGAGGAGTTCCGTCAGCACGACGGCGCGGTGACGATCTTGATGTTCAACCATCGCAGGGCTTCGCCTAAGCACTGCTACAATATGACTGAGGTGTAATATCGTGGAGGGGGGCACCGCACACGGCTAAGGAACGATCACGAAGATCAACTTGTGTGTTCTAGGGTGCCCCCCTGCCCCCGTATATAAAGGAGCCAAGGGGAGGGGGCGGCCGGCCAAGGAGGGGCGCGCCAGGGGGGAGTCCTACTCCCACCGGGAGTAGGGCTCCCTTCTTTCCTATTTGGAGAAGGAGAAGGGGGGAAAGAGGAGGAAGAGGGGAAGGAAAGGGGGGGCGCCGCCCCCCTTCCCTTGTCCTATTCGGACTAGGAAGGGGAGGGGCGCGCGGCCACCTCGTGCCTCCTTCTCTCTTCTCCCTCAAGGCCCATGTAGGCCCAATAACCCCCCGGGGGGTTCCGGTAACCCCCCCGGTACTACGAAAAAATGCCCATTTCACTCGGAACGATTCCGATGTCCAAATATAGGATTCCAATATATCGATCTTTATGTCCCGACCATTTCGAGACTCCTCGTCATGTCCATGGTCACATCCGGAACTCCGAACAACCTTCGGTACATCAAAATATATAAACTCATAAAGAAACTGTCATCGTAACTTTAAGCGTGCGGACCCTACGGTCGAGAACAATGTAGACATGACCGAGACACGTCTCCGGTCAATAACCAATAGCGGGACCTGGATGCCCATATTGGTTCCTACATATTCTACGAAGATCTTTATCGGTCAGACCGCATAACAACATACGTTGTTCCCTTTGTCATCGGTATGTTACTTGCCCGATATTCGATCGTCGGTATCCAATACCTAGTTCAATCTCGTTACCGGCAAGTCTCTTTACTCGTTCCGTAATACATCATCTCGCAACTAACTCATTAGTTGCAATGCTTGCAAGGCTTAAGTGATGTGCATTACCGAGAGGGCCCAGAGAGACCTCTCCGACATTCAGAGTGACAAATCCTAATCTCGAAATACGCCAACCCAACAAGTACCTTTGGAGACACCTGTAGAGCACCTTTATAATCACCCAGTTACGTTGTGACGTTTAGTAGCACACAAAGTGTTCCTCCGGTAAACGGGAGTTGCATAATCTCATAGTCATAGGAACATGTATAAGTCATGAAGAAAGCAATAGCAACATACTAAACGATCGGGTGCTAAGCTAACGGAATGGGTCATGTCAATCAGATCATTCAACTAATGATGTGATCCCGTTAATCAAATAACAACTCTTTGTCCATGGTTAGGAAATATAACCATCTTTGATTAACAAGCTAGTCAAGTAGAGGCATACTAGTGACACTCTGTTTGTCTATATATTCACACATGTATTATGTTTCCGGTTAATACAATTCTAGCATGAATAATAAACATTTATCATGATATAAGGAAATAAATAATAACTTTATTATTGCCTCTAGGGCATATTTCCTTCAAGCGGCGGCAGGAGATGGCTCGGAATTCGTCTCTCGGGGTTATATAAAGAGCGGCGGCAGGAGATAATGAAACTTTGATACTAGGCGTTGGGTTTTCTCCCCTCTCCTCCAAAACATACATAGTACTCTAAGGCCATCTACATTCTGGGTACACCAAATCCGACCCCTCAAACTCCCGCGGAGGCGGGCGCATCCGTGAATATTGACCCGTGACACCTCAAAAAAATCATTTACACAACCGCATACCTCAATTACGAAACCCCAAATCCATACAATTACATGCAACATCAAACCTAATCTAAGCGGAGCTCGTCCGGCTCTGCTGTTCCCATCTCCGGCGGCTGGATGCGCCCGTTGACATGTACATACTCCATGCCATAGAACAAGGGATATTTAGATGGCGATGCCATGACTATACATACTCCCAATATTGGGTCGTGGTGCGATTGAAATAAATATAAATATTTATACTAAAAATTTATACTTTTTTATAATTCATTTTTTGCAACTCACAATGATTGCTAATTTTATTGTAAATTTAAACATTTTTAATTAAAATACATTTCTCAATAAAATATGCCTTAAAACATGTTTAAATCAACTCAACCTAGATGTGATACTAAAAAATTACAAAATTTCATGTCTTCTTGAATTAATTTGTTAATCTTGTATTAATGTAGCATATATTTAAGTGTGTGTTGTTAACTATCTTAAGAAGTGTCTGGTATATATACCAATATATCTTGATAATGAACTTTACGATTAGATATATGCAAATAGAAAAAATCTGGATTACACCAGAAGTTTACGTGGAGTTTGCTACCTAATAATTGGCATGCTTCCTTAATTTTTTTGGGTCAAATATGTGAAACATATTAGGGTGGGATCAATAATATGTTGATGACGTGCATATGTATTTGGTACTAAAATAATATTACTCCCTATACACTAGTAGAAAAAAGGCCTAATGTTGAGCCCTTTAGTCCCGGTTTGTTCCGGTTCGAACGGCTATGCATTAGTGCCAGTTCATTTGTGACCTATAGTTCCGGTTTGTGTCACAAACCGGGACTAAAGGGGTGGTGGCAGGCTGTCGTCAGGCCAGGGCCCC
>NW_025225810.1:0-2724 GCF_018294505.1 Triticum aestivum | reverse complement strand
TGGTTTTTCTTTTAATTACTACTACTACAAGCATGGAAAGTAAACTAGCTAAAAGCTACAACTATTTTTTTGTTTTTTTCTCAAAGTTTTTCAAACATACAGAAAGAAAGCAAGAAAAGAAAAGAAACTAGCTAGCATGGATAGTACAATGAAAAAGTATGAACACCGACAACTAGAATAAGTGTGTGAACATGAATGTAATGCTGGTGATAAATATGTACTCCCCCAATCTTATGCTTTTGGCATAAGTTGGTCTATGGCCACGGCTGGCCTGGCGGATATCCAAAGTTGTAGTTGGGGTTGTACTGAGATGTGGCAGCTACTGCCTGAAGAGCTGCAGCCTGGAGACCAGAAGCCTCCGTCTTCATCTCATATTCATTTGCCTCCTCTCTGGTTATAACATATCTCCCATTTGCCTGAAAGTTAAAGAAAGTAGGATCCGGAAGAGTAATATGGACAACACGCCGTGTGTCAAAGATTAGTCGGTACTGGAGGGACTGATCGTTCCTCTCAAGGAACTGATGATGAATCATAGCATTATAATCTAGAAAAGCAGGTGGCAACTCAATATCATTTTCATTTATGGGTAGACCAAGATAATCAGCTAAACGAGTTGCATAAATTCCGCCAAATAAGTCCCCATTTTTAGCATTAAGATTTAACCTCCGTGCAACAATGGCCCCCAAGTTATATTGTTTATCACCTAATACCGCGCTCTTGAGGACACTAAGATCTGGGACACACATGTTACAAAGCTCATCTTTACCGTTAATGCATATACCTTTAAAGAGAGCAAAGTAATGTATGGAAGGAAAATGAATGCTCCCTATGGTAGCTTGTGTGATATCTCTAGTTTCTCCCACATTGATATTAGCAAGAAAATCATTATATTCAGATTTGCGAGGTTCACTAAAGATGCCCCACTGTGGGATTTTGCAAGCAGTGTTAAAATCTTCTAAGTCCATGGTATATGATTTATCATAGAGGTGAAATATAACAGTGTGAGTATTGAGCTTAGATGAAAACTTAAACCTCTGCACAAAGGAATCAGTGAGGTGATAGTATTGGTGGCACTCATTTGATACGAAGTCCTCAAGATTAGCATTACGCACATACCAATCAAATTCATCCTTGAAGCCAGCTTGGATCATAAATTCATCCGACGGCCATTCGCAAGGCCGCACTGGAGCTTCTCTTCGTGGTTCAAGGTCCGGCTCACGTGTCGCGAGCCTCGGGGCTTGCTTCCTTGAAGAACAACCTTGGTACATTTTCCTAAAAACATTTCTTCCTCTCAAAAATTTCTTAAAAATTTAGTGACTCAAAATAAAAGTGAACCGAACTCAACAAGATTGATAGCAACTACTCCCACAAGTGCCTAGAGGCTATATCATGCATTAAAACTACTTTGGACCATATAAATTTGACTTGCAAGCTCAAGAACAGGGTCACCTTAGCAGCAAAAATTTGCAATAAATAAAGCAGTAGAACAAAAACTAATTGGACCATTGGAGGAGTCACATACTGAAGAACAATCCCCCAAAGCAGTTTTGTGAATGGAGCTTTGAGCAAGGATATCGAAAATGGCAGCAAAACGAGCAAGCACACGAGTTTGAGCTACGGGATGATTTTTTCTGGAGGAAGACGAAGTGTGTGGGTACTGGAATAATTGGATGGAGGCCACGTGGGGCCCAGGAGGCAGGGGGCGCGCCTAGGGGGGTAGGGCGCGCCCTCCACTCTCGTGACCAAATGGTGGCTCCCCCTGGTGTATTATTAGTGCCAGAAATTCTCAAATATTCTACAAAAAATCATACTGAATTTTCAGGGCATTTGGAGAACTTTTATTTTCGGGGTATTTTTTTATTGCAAGGATAATTGAGAAAACATACAGAAAATAATTTTTTTCTTTATTTAATCTAAATAACAGAAAGTAAAAGGAGGGTACAGAAGGTTGTGCTTTCTAAATTCATCCATCTCATGCTCATCAAAAGGAATCCACTAACAAGGTTGATCAAGTCTTGTTAACAAACTTCTTCCGAATAACATGAAAACGGAGAATTTTCGAATAAAACTAGGTTACCGCAACGAGGATATGCATGTCCCCAACAATAAGAATATCATATTTCTTTTTGACAGTACGAAGAGGGAATTCAAAACCTTGAATAGTAATCATTGATATTTTTCCAATAGAATTCATACTATGAACTTGAGGTTGTTTCTTCGGAAAGTGTACCGTATGCTCATTACCATTAACATGAAAAGTGCATTGCATTTTTTGAAATCAATAACAGCCCCTGCAGTATTTAGAAAAGGTCTACCAAGGATGATTGACATGCTGTAGTCCTCGGGAATATCAAGAATAACAAAGCCCGTTAAGATAGTAACGTTTGCAACCACAGCAGGCACATCTTCACAAGTACCGATGGGAATAGCAGTTGATTTATCGGCCATTTGCAAAGAGATTTTAGTATATGTCAACTTACAAAAATCAAGTCTACGATACAAAGAGAAAGGCATAATCCTAACACCGGCTCCAAGATCACATAAAGAAGTTTTAACATAGTTTCTTTTAATGGAGCATGGTATAGTTGGTACTCCTCGATCTCCAAGTTTCTTTGGTATTCCACCCTTAAAGGTGTAATTAGCAAGCATGGTGGAAATTTCAGCTTCTGCTATCTTTCTTTTATTTGTAACTGAAAGTGCTAGTTATCGACTAGAGGGGGGGGG
>NW_025225809.1:0-2834 GCF_018294505.1 Triticum aestivum | reverse complement strand
AAAAAAACTATCATTTTCATTTAGTGCAAACTATGATTCAATCTTTCTTCTTTTTCCAACAAAAATGTTAATATTCAAGATGTAGTTGGTGACAGGGCTACAACTTACGAAGGTTTTGATCTTAGGTTCAATGAATTGCAGAGGCAGAGCACACAACTGATGGATTCAAACTACTTTTAAGAGATGATGTGGCAAGGCTAACAAGATGAAAATAATTAAGAAGAAAAGTTCAGGCCCAATAACTTACGCAGATTTTGATCTTAAGGTTCAATGAATTGCAAAAGCAGATCACACAGCCGATTGATTCAAACTATTTTTAAGAGATGATGTGGCAAGGCTAAGCAGATGAAAATAATTAAGAAAAAAGTTCAGGCTCAGCAAAGATTCTAAACTGATAGGAAAATGACGAGTACCCGTTTAAAATACTTCGTCAATCTTGGTGAGAAGAACTTAGGATGTAGACCGGTGAGGACTTCTCTGTGGAGCCTAGGTAGGACTACAGTGTGTCGATCGGCCGAGGCCGGTCATGACCTGATGGTGTGTCCGAGCAGAGTTAATCGAGCGTGTTGGGTAAGTTGGTGCACCCTTGCAGGGAAGTATATCTATTCGAATAGTCGTGTCCATGGTAACGGACGCTCGGAGTTGTATCTCGATTGATACAACTAGAACTGGATGCTGAGGCATGTAATGGATATGATGGCCCTGGGATTTCTTTCTCGCAGGGAGTCGAGCAAGGATCTCTGGGCGCTAATGCTACAACATACTTGCTAATTATAATATGCTATTCTATACTCTTCTAATTGCTGCAAGATGATTGAAGATGCTAGTCTTCGATAGGCTAGGCTTTCCCTTCTCTTATGGCATTCCGCAGTTCAGTCCACAGATACAGACCATTTCTTTGATACTGATGCATACTTCGTTTTGATCTGATGTATGTTTTGCGAGTACTTTGGATGAGTACTCACAGTTGCTTTGCTGCCTCTTTTCCCCTATACCTGATTGTTGCGATCAGATGACGGATCCCATGAGCCAGATGCCACCACCGACGACTACTACTACCCGGAGGGTGCCGACTACGTGGAGACCACCGACATCCAGGAGTAGTTAGGAGGCTGTCATGTAGGAGGCCTTGCCTTTTCGATCGTTGTTGCTTTGGTGCTAGGCTTTTTAAGGCAAAATTTTCTAACTTACGTCTATACTCAGATATTGTTCCTTCCGTTGACTCATTTTTATTCGAGCCCTCGAGGCCCCTGGCTTGTAATATGAAGCTTGTATTATTTTAATTTGTGTCAAGAGTTGTGTTGTGATATCTTCCCGTGAGTCCCTGCTCTTGATCGTACACATTTGCGTGTATGATTGAATCGAGGGCGTCGCACGTCTCAACCTCCTATGCATGCCATTGGTTGCATCCCCTCAGTTTTCCCCTCTGAGCATGTCTACAACACCTCATCGGATGCATCGTTGTTCCTTGAGTTCCTTCGTAAACTGCATCCATGGTCGATGTCTCGCCCTTATAAAAAGGGCACCACAACCCCTCAAAACCTTGTCCTCCATCCCCTCTAAACCCAATTGACGAAGCATATTGCTTTTTCTCAAGTCCTCTTTATGTCCGATCGGAGGCTCTAGCATAAAAATCTCTAAAAATTTTGGTGTCGGTGAGCCCCTAACGAATTACTTTCTTATAGACTCCCCCCACCGACCTCTAAAATTATGCAAGCAAAAATAACTTCTAGGTTTCCACGTGAAAGGGTCGATAAGGTTGACTAGAGGGGGGGGGGGGTGAATAGGCAACTAACAATTTTTAACCTTTTCTTTACCAAATTAAACTTTGCAACAAAATAGGTTGTCTAGATGTGCAACTAGGTGAGCAACCTATATGATGCAATAACAACTAGTACACAAGCAAGCAAGGGATGTAACAACAAGTAAGCTTGCAAGAGTAAAGGCACGAAATAACCAAGAGTGGAGCCGGTGGAGACGAGGATGTGTTACCGGAGTTCCTTCCTTTTAAGGGGAAGTACGTCTCCGTTAGAGCGGTGTGGAGGCACAATGCTCCCCAAGAAGCCACTAGGGCCATCGTATTCTCCTCACGCCCTCACACAATGCGAGATGCCGTGATTCCACTATTGGTGCCCTTGAAGGCGGCGACCGAACCTTTACAAGCAAGGTTGGGGCTATCTCCACAACAATCGGAGGCTCCCAACAACAACAACAACAACACGAAGCTTCACCACAATGGAGTATGGCTTCGAGGTGACCTCAACCGTCTAGGGTGCTCAACACCCAAGAGTAACAAGATCTGCAAGGAATAAGTGGGGGAAATCAAATTTCTCTTGGTGGAAGTGTAGATTTGGGCCTTCTCAACCAATCCCGAGCAAATCAACAAGTTTGATTGGCTAGGGAGAGAGATCGGGCGAAAATGGAGCTTTGAGCAACAATGGAGCTTTGGGGGAAAGAGGTAGGTCAACTTGGAGGAAGAAGACACCTATTTATAGTGAGGGAACACATCCAACCGTTACCTCACTGAGCAGCCCCGCACAGGGCGGTACTACCGCTAGGGAAGGGCGGTACTACCACTGAGAGCGGTACTACCGCTCCCTACCTAGCGGTACTACCGCACTGAAGAGGGAGTCAGGCCACTGGCCCCAGAGCGGTACTACCGCGGGAGTAGGAGCGGTACTACCGCTTCTACTACCGCTTCTAGTGCCGCAAAACCCGACACGAGAAAAACATCGTCTCGAATCGAGGCGGTAGTAGGCGCGGTACTACTGCGGTACTACGGCCGAAACTCGCGAGCGGTACTACCGCTCTACGGAGCGGTACTACCGCTCGGT
>NW_025225808.1:0-2909 GCF_018294505.1 Triticum aestivum | reverse complement strand
GTGGAAGATCATATGTTCAGATCCTTAATGCATATTATTACTCTTCTAATTATGAACATGAATATACTTTGTGAGTAGTTAAGTTTGTTCCTGAGGACATGTGTGAAGTCTTGCTATTAGTAGTCATGTGAATTTGGTATTCGTTCGATATTTTGATGAGATGTATGTTGTCTTTCCTCTAGTGGTGTTATGTGAACGTCGACTACATGACACTTCACCATTATTTGGGCCTAGAGGAAGGCATTGGGAAATAATAAGTAGATGATGGGTTGCTAGAGTGACAGAAGCTTAAACCCTAGTTTATGTGTTGCTTCGTAAGGGGCTGATTTGGATCCATATGTATAATGTTGTGGTTAGGTTTACCTTAATATTTCTTTTGTAGTTGTGGATGCTTGCAATAGGGGTTAATCATAAGTGGGATGCTTGTCCAAGTAAGGGTAGTACCCAAGCACTGGTCCACCCACATCTCAAATTATCAAAGTAACAAACGCGAATCATATGAGCGTGATGAAAACTAGCTTGACGATAATTCCCATGTGTCCTCGGGAGAGCTTTTCTCATTATAAGAAATTGTCCATGCTTGTCCTTTGCTACAAAAAGGATTGGCAGCCTTGCTGCACCTTATTTACTTTCATTGCTTGTTACCCGTTACAAATTACCTTATCACAAAACTATCTGTTACCGATAATTTCAGTGCTTGCAGAGAATACCTTACTGAAAACCGTTTGTCATTTCCTCCTGCTCCTCGTTGGGTTCAACACTCTTACTTATCGAAAGGACTATGATAGATCCCCTACACTTGTGGGTCATCAAGACTCTTTTCTGGTATCATTGTCAGGCAGTGAAGCACCTTTGGTAAGTGGAACTTGGGAAGGAAACATTTATATAGTGTGCTGAAATTTACTGTCACTTGTTACTATGGAACATAATCCTTTGAGGGGCTTGTTCGGGGTATCTTCACCCCGACCAGCAGAGCAAAGAGTTGCTCCTCAACCTATTGAACCTACTGAAAATGTTTACTTTGAAATTCATTTGGGTATGATAGAGAAACTGCTAGCTAATCCCTTTACAGGAGATGGAACGTTGCATCCTGATTTGCACCTAATCTATATGGATGAAGTTTGTGGATTATTTAAGCTTGCAGGTGTGCCAGATGATGTTGTCAAGAAGAACGTCTTCCCTTTATCTTCGAAGGGAGATGCATTGGCATGGTTTAGGCTATGTGATGATATGGGATCATGGAACTACAAATGATTGAAACTGGAATTTCATCCGAAGTTTTATCCTATGCATCTTGTTCATCGTGATCATAATTATATATATAATTTTTGGCCCCGCAAAGGAGAAAGCATAGCTCAAGCTTGGGGGAGGCTTAAGTCAATGTTATTCAAAAAAATTATGCTCGGCTTTCTCTCAACAATTGCTCCATGCTCGATACTTCTTGTGCGGGGTCTCTTATGATGAAGACTATTGAATTCAATGGATTTATTGGAAATAATTAAATGAAACTCTGAAGATTGGGATGTCAACGAAGGTAAGGAGTCAGGTATGAAACCTAAGTTTGATTGTCTTTTATGGATACCGATGTTTTCCATGAATTTAGCACTAAATATGGACTTGACTATGAGATAGTAGCTTCTTTCTATGAATCATTTGCTACTCATGTTGACCTCCCTAAGGAGAAGTGATTTAAATATAATCCTCCCACTGAAGTAAGTTGCACCTATTAAAGTGGAAGAAAAGACTATCACTTATAATGATCCTATTGTTCTTACTCCTTATGTTGAGAAACCACCTTTCCCTGTTAGGATAAAGGATCATGCTAAACTTTCAACTGTGGTTCGTAAGAGTAATACTAAAACACCTACACCACCTGAGCAAATTAAAGTTGAACCTAGTATTGCTATGGTTAAAGATCTCTTGGCTGAAAATATTGATGGGCATGTTATTTACTTCTGTGATGAAGCAGCTAGAATTGCTAGACCCGATAATAAACATAAACATAGACTTGTTGTCGGTGTACTAGAGTAGGGGTACCCTAGTATCCCAAACTTGTGCACGGGCAGTTGCAGCACCCCGCGGCAGGGCTTGCCGGGTGACCGCCAAGGTCCTCCATGGTTCCTTTGGAGCCATTCAAGAACAAAGTATTCAAGCCTAGGAGACAAGGCCCCGGCAAGAGGAGCTTGCCGGGAAGGCCAACCAAGGCATAAGAACAAAGTATTCAAACCAAGGAGACAAGGCCCCGGCAAGAGGAGCTTGCCGGGAAGGCCAACCAAGGCATCTCAAGGAACTTGCCGCGATGCGCCACGCGTCCCGGCGAGGCCCGGTGAGCGACAAGCTTCCGGGAGCGACAAGACAACGACCGCGGCAAGGCGCTTGCCGCGGCAGGCTACCACTCTGTACCTGCGCTCCAGCACATCCACCAACGTGTCACCCTGGGGCCTTTCCAGGCGCGTGTGGCAAGAGGCTATGCAGCCAGCGGTGCGTGGTGGCAAGCGGCGCTGACAAGATTGCCATCGTGGCAAGCGGTGGCGTCCCTGACGGTCCCTTTCTGCACTATTTGGGCGACGTAGACAGGCATTTAATGCTTTTGTCCCCTGCCGTCAGGGTTAGGTATGATACACTTTACAGGTTGTTGTACCAACCGCAACTCCTTTTCCATTTTTACCCTTGTCTACGTTGCCACCTGTCGGTGACCCCTTGAGCGTATAAAAGGAGGCCCATGCGCAACGTAGAGGGGGGAGAAGGCAGAAAAACACTCACGCTCGGTCTCGTTAGCAGCTAGAGTGTACTGTAGCACTCAGCGCTCCCGAGCAAGAACTCAATACACTCAGGCATGCAGCAGTAGGAGTATTATCTCTCCGGATAGCTCCGAAGCTAGGTAAACCGCTCGTGTGCTTCGCCTCGAT
>NW_025225807.1:0-2941 GCF_018294505.1 Triticum aestivum | reverse complement strand
GTTATATCGGGGGCAGGGGGAGTTTCTTCTCCCCCATACCCATTCGCTCGCCCCCTCGCCTGTTCCTCTCTCTCTCCAGCAACCAGCGCCGCGGGAGGGCTCCGGCGGATCTCCCTATCCGGGCCGTCCCTCTCCATTCCCTTCGGTGGAAACGATCCCCACCTTGTCCTCTTGCCATGGATGCTGGTATTGCCCCCGTTCTCTTGTTCTTTTTGTCTAGGTTTCCAATCTAGCATCTTAGGGGCGGTAGCAGTTGCATCTTTAGATTTTTGGTCAAATCTAGGCTTGAGTAGGATGGAGAATGCTTCTAGGCAGTTTGGATTGTTGTTTGGTTGGAGTATTTTTGAATTTGGTAGGACGGTAGTGCCGGATCTGACCACGGTAGTAGGAAACTGCAGTTTCCCCGTCTCGAGCGGTACTACCGCCCTCTCCAGGGCGGTACTACCGCTTGGAGCGGTACTACCGCTCCGTGTGGAGCGGTACTACCGCTTGTGGCGGTACTACCGCTATCTGGTCGCGGTACTACCGCTCTGTACCAATTTCCACTCTACTCCTACCTTTCAGTGATCTTTTTGCTCGTGTTTTGTGGCTTATGCTCGTTCCTTCTGGTTGTTTGCGTGTTCTTGTGTGTGGTTCCAGGTGATGAGGTCCCTGAGCATCAGGCTCGTCGGGTCAACCCCGGACGTGCCACGTCCAAGCGCTATCGCACCACCGAGCCTGCCGGAGGATCTTCAAGTGCTCCACCTCCACCTCCACCTCAACTCCAGAAGAAGTCAAGGGTCAAGCCAAAGCCCGGCAAGACTGTGCCAGAAATGCCGCCAAAGGAGTTCTGGGCAAGGCGCCGCCGCAACCCATATGAAGCTGCCCAGGAACCCACTTTGGTCAACCGTCCGTTCTGGACCAAGTTCCAGTTTGCCATCTTCTTCGATGTTCTCAAAGCCAAGAAGAATTTCTTTGTCCACGTGCATTCCATCGACACTGACCATATGGAGCAAGATCATGACTACTTTGGTGAAGCTCTTCAGATGTGCACTCAACTGAACATTCTTGGGGTCATGAAATTCAACAAGGACTTTGATGCTGATATAGTGGCCCAATTCTATGCCACGGTTCACCTTGGGACTGATGAGGACAGGACACTCACCTGGATGACCAATGGCAAGTTGCTTTCCGTCAAGTGGAGAGCGTTTATGCAGTTGACTGGGGTGCAAGATCTTGGTCTTGAGTCTCCTGTTGGCTTTCGCCCTCACGTCCGCGCCCAGTGCACTCACAAGCAAGCTCTCTGGCCATACTGCACTCTGAAGATCAACCAGGAGACAAAGAAGGAAACCTATGAGCTGCCTGCCTATCTGGATATCCTTCACCGCATCTTCAGAGAGACACTTTTCCCTCGCATTGGGAATCTGGACCAGGTTCACTCTTATCTCGTGGACATGCTTCTTTTCTGCCAGCGTGAGAAGGAAAATCCCACCAGAGAGTCTTTGGATATCTCTCATGTTATGTGGTCTGAGCTGCTATCTGCTATCTTCGAGCGCAAGTGCCCGATCTATGGTCCGTTCATCATGCTGCTCATTGAGAAAGCCTGGGATCATGTATATCCTAATGTGCCACTGGAGTGTGGAGAGTTGATCTCCCATGATGTCAAGCGTCTGAGAAAGAAGGATAACTGGGGCACTCAGGCCCCTAAGACTGGAGTTCCTTCGTCTGCTGCTGCCATGGAGACAGAGGAGGAGCCTGCAGCTGATGATGATGAGGATGATAACTACATGCCTTCTGAGGCAGAGCCCTCTTGGGCTAAGAAGCTCAAGTCTAAGATGAAGAAGCTGTTTTGCATGGAGGCTCACGGTCAGTACATGACTCATGTGGCTGAGAAGAAGGCTCATGGTCGTCACAAGGAGCTCATGCGTCAGTTGGGTGCTACAGTCAAGAGTGGATCTGAGGACCAGCTTACTGAGGAGGAGGAGTGGATTCAGCAGCACTGCCCGTGGACCGATTCTGAGGCCGAGCACTTCCAGACTAACGACGGTGGTGCCGATGATTCCGCTGGGCTCTGATGTGTGTGTCCCTCATTTGCTCTCACCTGGAGCGGTAGCAACACTCCCTCTCCTTTTTGGTGTCTCGATGCAAAAGGGGGAGAGAGTTTAGGGATTTGCGAGTGTGTCTTTCGTCTCTTATTCGTGTCTTGTTCGTGTTTTCCTTGCATTTGCTTTGGTTGGTTTGTCTGTGAGACCTAAGTTCGAGTGAGACTTAAGTACGAGTCATATGGTGTGAGACATATGCTACCTTACATTTCCAGTATCATTATCTATGTCTATCTAGCTTATGAGTTGCGTGCTATTCTTGTTATATCATCTATGCTGCTCTCATACACCATGCTTAGATTATTGGTCTCTAAAATGTAGGGGGGGCTTTGTTCCTAGTATGTGTGCTGTGTAGTCCAAAGCACTTATCTAAATAGCACACATCTAGGGGGAGCCCATCTACATGTTAGGACCGTGGGGTTTGTATGCTTACTATATATCGTGTTTATGCAAATCCTGTATTGTCATCAATCCACCAAAACGGGGGAGATTGTAAGGCCATATTTATTCCCTAGTGGTTTTGGTGATTGATGACAATGCTTTTGCGGACTAATCGTGTGTGTTAAGTTCTTTCAGAGAATCATCCATTGGCACGAGACGATTTCCTCCCCTCGGTGTTTTATTCAAGATGGTGTAGCTCCTGCGTTTCATTGTTGGTGGACTAGTTTCGTAGGAGTCACCGTACTATTAAGCAGGGATCCGCTTTGGTAAGACTAGGGTGGAATCAACACGTACACATCCTTATCACACCCGTCGTCTTCCCTTCGCTTCTTTGGAGCTACACTTCTCTTCCGTACCTGCTTCGCCCTGTGCCAGCGGTAGTACCGTGATCTACAGCGGTAGTTCCGCCGAAGCCCCCC
>NW_025225806.1:0-3176 GCF_018294505.1 Triticum aestivum | reverse complement strand
TGAAAGTAATTCTAGAAAAAAGCCGACTAGGTTACCTTTCTCATCTGGGGCATGAATATGTCTGCTTAACCTACAGACTGCTAATAGATGCTCTGATGTGCTGCATTGCCATGTGTGGTGCATCTTAGTTGTTGCCCTCGAGCACATGACCTCTTGTAGTGTGGACAGCCGATATGAAGATATGTTTTCCTGGAAGAATATAGTAACTTGAGGAAATCCAACATCGAATTTGTAAACATACCTTTGTGGTTGGGCTTCTTAGTGTCTCGCCGTCATAGTGCCTCGCCATGAATAGAGTGTATATGCCAGACTGATCACTATTGAGGGCAACAAAAAGTGTAAATTAATATATACAAAGATTGATGTAACATATCTATGCTTGGTGGTTTTCATAGAATATTACTGAATTTGATACAGTTTCAAAAAATACCTTGTGATTTTTTCTACCATCAAAATTGGGAATTCCCTTGTCCATCTGTTTGAGGTGCACGGCCAACTAGAGAATAAAGATTCTACACATCTGAAAAATGCCACATGGATAGTGTGGCTGATTTGCTCATGGAATTTGACACGTTCAGTAGTGAAACCAAATGGACCTGCTTGAGAGTCAATGACGACAATCTTTTTCTTCAACATGTTTAACAGATAACAGCACCAGCCGTAATGGAGAGGGGTTGGGAAAATGAACTGCATTCCAATAATGAAATAAAAAAAGGAGTCATGATAGTAATGTTTGAATACCAAGGTGTGGTGGATCGGAAAAAACACATAAGTGATGTACCATTCGACATTGGTCGATGTGTTTCTCCATGAGGAGTTCTGTTTGCACTGATATGACGACCGCTGGGTCTATGTTGGGGATGAGCAGAGTCTGCAAAGGTTGGTTATCATGACATAGGTCAGTATGGATCGTTTGGAACAAAGACAAATTAAAAGGTATTTGAGGAAGGACCGGACCGTAAAGTCCGTCTCCATGAATTTCCGCCAAATTGCCCCATCGAGATTTTTGGATTTGGTCCTTTCGATTTGTGCTATGCGCCGCACAATTAGGCCACAACATTCATGATTGGTTGCCTCCTTGCCGATGATCTGCTCGCGCATAGTACTTCCACTACTAGAGAAAAGCTTACCCGTAGCGCTGGTTTTTGTGCTACCAGTAGCGCGGGAACCAGTGCTACTGCTACGGCGCTACAACTATTTTGTAGCAGTAGCGCGTTTCTAGACCAGCGCTACTGGTAAGTTCAAGTACTAGTAGCACGTTTTAGGGCAGCGCTACTGCTAACATTTATGTTTTTTTAATATTTTGGCGTTGTACATGTTTAAACAGATATATCTTTTATACAATAATAACTCATCATGAACTAGTCTGTTTAAATAGCATATTCATTATCAGTAGTCATCACCCAAACAATGTTCGTCAATGAGACATCATATATATATATATATATATATATATAACAAGTTGGTCACTAGTCATAATCACAACTCCTCATCCTCCTCATCAACTCTAACACATTTAGCACATAATAATACATTCTACCTAGGACCTACTCCTCTCATAGGACCTACTCTAACCTTTCTTAGGTAAAATATCATAAAACAAGATAGGCATTGACTCTTCATTAAGGAAACTGAACTCTCCATAATGAAGAACGGAGATCATCCTGTCTCCAAGTCTTGGCCTACGCACAATGTTGCTTCCAAGAAGCTCTCTACGATGGTTGAAACATTTTTTCCAATCATTTATTATCATGGCTTCCTCACTTTTAGAAATCCGGTATGGACAGGAGTGATGTGGATACTGCGGCTGACCTGGCCGTGGTGGCCGTAAGCTCATAACATCAAACGCGACCTCTTGGCAACATTAGATGAGGCACACAATCCATCGAGATTTTCTGTTCAAAAACATAGTAATAACTTTGTAGTTAGCAATGTAGTTTAGTTTTAGAAAAATTTATGCAAAAGATGCACGGATATCGTAATAGTAGAAAATCTTACCATGCTATCTCCATTGATGTCACCGTAGCACACCGCATGCACTAGTGGCACATATTGACCATAATTTTGAGAAATTCGATAATAGCTATTGTAATTCTCAAGATCATTACAAAATGCGATAAGACCATCTTTCTCCTTATAAGTTAATTGTGCTTCATCATTGTAGTAGTAGGTTCAGTCTACCATCTACCGTACATTTTTTGAAGAATGAAAATAAGCTGTCAATGGAAATAAGCTGTCAAATATTTTGAAATAAACAATATAAATTACTTAGTAAATATGTTTAAGAAACTCACACAACGGTAGAACTGGAAGCGTGTCAACAAGGACCCAAATGGTCATATCATTTTTGATGATGTCAGGATCACCAAGATCGAAGGTGACAAGCATACCCTCATGAAAATCATACGCGTTGGAAAGGGCTTCCCAATTCGGGCAACCAAAATTGGACGAGTTCACAGAATTGTATAGTTTTACAACAAAATCATAACCATGATGGGTCCTTAGTTGAATTATCTTTGTCTCCGTGCTTTCATGATCTTCAAAACCCATCTTCTCCAAGACATAGCGTCTTGCATGACATGGGATAAGCTAGTCGAATTGTAAAAGACGAAAATTACACGTTGAAGAAGCAGAGAAGTCGTGCAAAAATAACAAAAAACACTTGTCATCCTTGCGTACCGTATCAACATCGAAGGTCTCTTGGAGCTTGATGCTGAAGCGCTGACCTTCTACCAGGTGAGGTCTGTCGCACAGGCCGCGCTCAGCTTCGCAGTAATCGCACATAGCGAATTCCCTTTCGTCGTCAGACATTTCCTAATAGGTAATTAATAATCCATCATCGAATACATATGTAGTAGTTTGTAGCAAAGATCATCATATAATCCATCATGAATACATATATAGTAGTTTGTAGCACAAACTACACTCATCTTTTGCATTCAATAAGCAAATAACTAATAGGTAATTAATAATCCATCATCGAATACATATATAGTAGTTTGTAGCAAAGATCATCATATAATATCACTAATACATCTCGAATAATAGCTCCTCTAGGTTCAGTGGGCCGCGGTGGACACCCAAAGAGAAGGAACCATCACTGGATCATAGCTCCGGTGAGATCTCCAAAGAATCTGCCAGTATTGGAGAACCGGCCGTTCGCCAACGCAACCAAG
>NW_025225805.1:0-3271 GCF_018294505.1 Triticum aestivum | reverse complement strand
CAGGTAAACTTTGGCAATAGCGCGGTGTTTGGTACTGACATACTGGATGGCCGATGACCAAACGACACATGGCCTGCATCCCATCCGCGCCTAGAGGCTCGAAGCTGTGCAACGGGGTGCACCCAGCTTGGTTCGTCTCTTTCTCCTCCATGACATGGGGTAGGAAACAATGGAATCGCGCCTAGCCCGTTTCATAGCGCCCTAGGAGACGTCGTACCGGCAGCCGCCTGTCGGCCGAAGCAGACGAAAGATGGCGGCTGATCGTGGCGGTGGACGGGCGGCGTGATCAGGACATTGTGTTGTGAGCCGGCGCAACACGCGAGCGAGGGGCGTCCATGGTACGGCGAGGTATCCCACCATGAATACAAACTCCAAGCAGGACGTAGGGTATTGCTCCTCATCAAAGGTGCTAACTTAGGTAAACTGTGTGTGCGTGCTCCATTCTAGTACATCCAGTCACATTCGCCATCCTACCGAGGGTATTGATGGATGGTTTCTGCTCCCTCACTTGAAATGACTTACAATTCCAACAGATATTTACAATCTAAGAATGTTGTATGCATTCTTGCGAGTGCGATTATAGACTCATTGTTGTCCAATCTTGTGTCTTCAACAACAAACAACTCACAACTGCTTTAAGAATGAAGCGTCCTCTAGCTCATATGAACCACTAAGGTAACTGGACAACAACAACAACAACTTCACTCTCAGGGTAAGAACGTCCCATCATCGAAACTTCTACATCATTAATTTTAGTCATGTAAACATTGATACAACTACTTGACCAACACTAAATTGTGCCTATGAGGCTTCATTTTGTTGATATGATGCGCATTTTATTTCATCTGCAACAGATCTTGAATTTGTAAAAGTCAAATAAAAATCTAGAGCTACATCCTGGCATTCCCAGAGCTGCCAAGCACATGCAACACATATTTTTGAACCATGGTAGAGGTGCGATGTCGTTCTTTTCAAGCACACAAACCTACAAATAACTGGGGGAGATACTCTCCTGGCCAAAGAGAATACTACCAAGCACCCACATGTAGAAAAGGCAAGACATGATGAGATCCGACTTGAAATGATACTAGGATAATTAAGTTGAAATACCCCAAATTAGGTATTCAAAAGCATCTTGCTATATTACCTACTTGACTAGACTAAAGAACGATGACATTTTTGAAGATAACATATAAACTCCGTCGACCGCATTTGATGTGATGCGAGAATCTCGGTAACAAGTGACAACTGCAGCACCCTTCACCTGGAGAAAAAATGTGTTAATTTGTTAGTAACCTGCTGCAGACACCGAAAAAGCCTATAGTAGCACCTACGAGTATCTAAATCCTTCACCCTTTTCACATAAATTTTGTAGGTGATGGAGTTAAATGACCCGACTGATGTGTGTAATAGCAAAAGGGCTGCAAATATATTACTTTCAACTTATGTATTATGATATAGAAAACCAATGGAGAACACTTGATTATCAACATATCATTTATGCTCCAACACATAGCCTCGTCAGCATTTTAATTGTTTCTCTATGTTGTTAGCATGTGTGAATCCAAATCTCATCCACATCGCCAATATTTTGAGGGTGCATGCTACCCACATTGTCTGTCACATATCTTCCTTTTTTGGGGGTACTGTCACATATCTTCCAAAGAGAAAAATCAAACATTAAAAAACTCACAAATTATATTCAAAAAATCTTCTTACCTGCTGGACCGTTTTAGCGCATTAGCACATCAAACCAGACAATGATCCCAACTTATTAGCTCCATTAGTTCCACCAGCAATGGTTGTGCCTAGAAGCATAAGAACTCCGACAATTAACAATAGTTCCATGATAGAGACAAGTGGATAAGAGAAGGTAACATGAAACAATTAGAAAGATGAGCAGGCAAGTATACATTGAGCAAAATAATTCACTTATATAACATATTCTTATAGGTGTGTTATAAGTCACTTAGCTATTACATAAAAGTAGTCATAAAATGCAAGTAATATTCATAAAAGTAGTCACTTAGCTACCTCATAATGGAGAATTTAGCTAGCAAGAAGATGAAGAAAAGGCATAGCCTAGAATTTTCTCATGTAAACTCATTCTTCATCATGTCGGCCAGACAAAATTATAACAAATCAATTTATTTCTATGTGTTACCAAAGTTATGACAAATATTCACATGTAGGAGGGGCCATGAACAAATGGCAGAATCACTATGGTTTTTAGTAGGCACGTATTGAACCGAAGTTGTTTTGTTGGATTTAAGTTCAGTAACAAAATCAGAAGAAATAATAATGGATACAAAATATCCATCCTTGAGGTTTCATACATAGTATCAACTAAGTTCACATTTGACATTTCATTTGGTATTTTCGAGGAAAGAAAACAACTATATCAAAAGATAGCACATACTAAATTAATGTGGCTATGAGTTCATCCATCTAGAATAGGGAAAATTACCAAGTTTTATTACCATAATTTGCATACAAAGTTCAAGTGTAAGTGGACAATTAAGAATCACAATAATTTCATGCGAGCAACCATTTACAAAAATAACCAGATTAAGCTACTCCTAATATATAAGACAGAGGATGGGTGATCACCTGGTAGGTAGAAACTCCTGAAAGGGTAGTACTTCCTAGAGCATGGTACATCAAGTTTTGTGGAATGCATTGATTTGAGTTGAACCATATAGGCACTATCATGCATATATAAAAAGATTGCATTGGTATCGTCATCATACCCCACTAGTTTGGTCCATGGCATAGTTTCCCAATTTTGAGGAAGGGTCTTAATAATGTTACGCAATTCAACTGTCTTTTGGGACACCCATATGGAAACACCTTCAGGATTGACCTCCCTCTGCCACACTTGAATGTTATCGTTAGATAACATGGCAACACCAACAATCCTCTCATCTGTCTGTATAATCTGACACTGGCATATGCTAAAATCATTCATACTGTGAGGCCCCTTGATCAGGGTAAGGTTCTGCCCCTCCAAATCAAACTGAACTATATCGTCTCTCCCATACCTAGACAACCAGTAAATGACATTGCCAACAAGGGTGTCGGGGCAACAAGGACCATACATTGTGTTAGGTTGAGTCTCTATTGAGATGAGATTGCCCCATCTGCCGGTCTGTGAGGAGAAAACACGGACCAGAGGTCGTCGATCATCATGAACGTACATGGACAACAGAACCACTTTGAAGGGGCTAGAGTGGCAGCTGCCGTGCACATGGCCCTGGTCGCCGGCGACGCA
>NW_025225804.1:0-3419 GCF_018294505.1 Triticum aestivum | reverse complement strand
GTGTGTGTGAGCTGTGTCTTTGCATGCATGGATAGCATCTGTTCCCAAGCAGTACCAACGATGTGGTAGCTTTCCGTTTGTTGGGGTATTCAGAAAAAGATAGGCCAGAATAGGAATAGGAAGAGTTTATACTCTGACTAATCCATATATATCATCTACGTTTCTTATGAAAATTAAACCATGCATATATAGATGGAGACCTGATGGAAACATATATAGGTGGGTGGAAAGGGATTCTACATTCCGGTCATGTAGGCAAGTTAGTAATATTAATGGGTCTTGTTACACTAAAGTAAAAAGGAAAAAGGAAAAATACAATCGTACTCCATTCGTTTCTTTTTAGTCTACATATAAAATTTAGTCAAAATCAAACTTTATCTACTTTGTCTAAGTTTAAAGAAATATATATCAACATTCACAAGATGAAACCAATATTATTATATGCATCATGAAATTAATTTTGATACCATATAGCTTTAATATTGTAGATATTGAAATATCATTCTACAAAGTTAGTCAACGTTCATAAAGTTTGACTTGACCAAATTATATATGCAGACCAAAAGGAAACGGAGTACTAAATATGTACCAAATATTATTGCAATTAATTCTAATGCTAAAGGTGTGGTAATTCCAACTAAATGTGTATTTGAAATACAACTCTACCGTGTTAACCAACTTCATACACTTCAAAATTTACCACATGGTATAAGCAACTTCTGAATTATAACAAAGTTATTGTGATATGGATCATTAGCTCTAATTTAGGGAAGTACATAATCCAAACAAAGACAATATGTCTCGCAAGCAAATAGCGGATTATAACTAATTTAGCCACGCCGTTGGGTCTCTATGAAAGTACTACCTCTGTTTCTTATACTGTAGTAGTTAGGAACAGGGCGTGTACAACAGAAAAAATCTGGATAAAAAAGATATATACATGAATACAACAGAAGTTTGATGTAGCCCGAACTTCCTTCCACAAGACCGTAGTACAAAATAACGCCAATGGTGTACTCAAATAACAGATTAAATTACATCGCTGTGCCAATATTTTTCTATCGCAACGCAACTACAGAACAAGATCATGTCACTGTAACCAATGGCTATATAACAAACAAACAATGTAAGAAATGGCAACATATAAATTCTCCTATCTGATGATCCAGAACCCCAGATCAAACCCTATGTTATTAACCTCAAATCAAACCCCAGGTAATCAATAGCTAACTCTATTAGACTCAAGTATTGTTTGCTCTGTGCATCTAAATCAGATTTTCCGCTTGTGAATGTCTCCCATTTTGGTTTATTTGGTTTGTTTTCCAACATCAACATGGCCTATATAGTATATAGTTTACGAGGGGGAGGACTGAAGCAATTAAATTGAGTAGTCATCGGCGATGCAGCACTCGCCTGTATAGTGATCAGGGCTGGAGGATAGACTGGCGGCACGGACGACCATCTGCAGACCTGTGTCTTGTAGCGCGGGTGGGGGATGATGAGGCGGAGCTGGGCGATGTCGTGCGCGAAATGCCACTGCTCGCCGTACGGGCATGCCCCCGGTCTCCTCCACTTGTTGCACCGCTCCGTCTTGGACAACTGCAACTCCAGACCACCGATGACCGTTGCGAACTGGCCGCCCTTCTCCCGGCCGCCGCCGACCTGGTACTACTCCGCCTTCGCGTCGTCCATGCTGATGAACACGCCTTGCTCCTCGCATTGCATCGACAACAACAAATTGTCGAATAGGTGAGCTTCGTCAATCGAACCGTGGGAAGTGGGGGTGGTTGGGTTTTCATGGTCTCACCCAGCCGGCGTTCACCGGCTTCGGCGATGCTTGGCATTGCCGCCGCTCGGCATCACCGCGTTGTTCTGTGCAGGTGAGGCGGGGCGCGACCTGGGCAACCCCCCTACGGCTGCATCTGTCCGTGGACGAAATCATATTGTGGAGAGGCGCGCCATGCGCAACACGGAGGAGCTGGCACGGCTGCGCCTGCACCTGCCCGAGGTGGAGGCGGAGGAGCTGCTCGGCCAACGCGACGGCGGAGGCCTGGTTGGCACCGAGCATTGCGAAGCGACCCACGAGGCCGTTGTTGCCGATGCGGAGCTTGGGGTGGTCGTGGCGTAGTGCGGCGGCCTCGCCGCAGCGTCGGGGACGGGAGACACAGCTTGTATCGGTTGGCTCATACTGCAGAGCGGGGTGACGCTCCGTCGCCGTTGTCGACGCGGGAGCCGTAGGAGGAGGACTACCTAGCCGTGGAACGCAGGGACGCCCGGGGTCTCCGGGCAGGTTTGAAGCGGGTGCCGCGCGACGAGGTCCTAGGGCTCGGGAGGAAGCTTGTACAGCCACCGTAGAAGCAGAGACTGTTGGGACCTCCTATACGCCGCATTATGCGGCACGAAGTCGGGGCTTCGCATAGAGCAGTGCTCCGACTGGGCAGGCCCATGCATGAGCTGCTAGCAGTGTTAAAAAAAACTAAGAAAAAGGAAGAGCGTCAAGCAGGATTGAAACTCGCGATCGCTCCGCTGCAAAGCAAAGTAGCTAGTCACTGCGCCTTACTGCTCTTCGTGGTACACAGACAACGAAATACTTTAACACTAGATAAAATCAACTGATCGGGTTATTTTCTTTTTTTTTGTCATTTCTTGAAAATACTAAATAAACATTTTTTAAATGACGACGGTTTTTGCCAAGCACGCACGAGTTTGAAAAGTTCTGTATTTTTAAGCAAACTTGTAAAATGGGATTGATTTTTGAAGATGTGTAGAAATTTTGATAAACAGAAACCTTTTTTACAAAATGTGAAAAAATTGAATTTGTGAATGAAATTTAAAGCATAAACATTTTTTGATTTTCTGCACAAACATTGGAAAACAGGACCCTTCTTAAATACTGATCAATTTATAACAATCACGGACAAGTTCGAAAAACAGTGAAGAATTTTTTACTTTGTGAACATATTTTTCAAAATAGGAACATTTTATGAATTTGTGAAGAAATCTTGAACAACAGAAACATTTTCTAAAAACACCGAACAAATTTCGAATTTGTGAACAAATTTTCAAAATGGTAAAGTTTTGAATTTGTGTACAAATTTGGAGAACAAAATTTGAAGCACGAACATTTTTTGAATTTTGTGAACAAATTTTGAAATGGAGAACAATTTTGAACAATCCTGAACAAATTTGGAAGTGTGAATTTGTATTGAATAGGTAAACAAAAAAATTACAGCCAGTGAATTTTGAATTTTGAAATTTTGAACAATCCTGAACATTTTTTAAAAAACTTAACATTTTTTGAAAACAAGAATGTTTTGGAATTTGTGAACAATTTTTTAAAGCAATAAATATTTTTTAATCTTGAGAAAAAAATTTATAAACGGAGAACAAATTTTGAAGGACGGACAATTCTTCGAAAG
>NW_025225803.1:0-3581 GCF_018294505.1 Triticum aestivum | reverse complement strand
GTGATGAAAGATATAGCAGTAGCGAGGGGCTAGGAAACCGCTACAGCTAACTAATAGTAGCGCATTCCAGAAAAGTGCTGCTGATATAGTCAACAGTAGTAGCGCGGGTGCGGACCACGCTACTACTAACAGTTAGCTGTAGCGCCGTAGTAGTAGCGCGGCTGCCTGCGTTGCTGCTAGCCTCAAAACCCGCGCTACTACTAGGGTTTTCCCTAGTAGTGATATAAAGTTTGAATTATTTGTGTACTATTGTAATTATTGATTTTGTGTGTACTGACATGAATCTTCACTTTTTTGTCCAGGGGGAGATCCAGAGGAATGCTTTAGTGTTTAATTGCTCTATTTTGGCAAATTTGAGACAGTGAATGGCTTGATTGAATACATCGATGGACTGATGGCTAGGTTACTTGTGGAGAGAAGCAAAGTGGGTTATGACTTATGAAGAGTTATTACTGCATTCAAAAGATATGCATCAGGTAGAAAGAGGGAACTGCAAGGGCAAATTTAGATATAAAATGCACTGGCTTGTTCCAGGAAAAACATCGAGGGATGGTTTGCTCTTTCTCCATGATGACGTACCTGTTGAGAAGATGGTACATGCAACTCCACATGGGGAATATGCAGAGATCTTTGTGGAGGAATTGTTCATGCAGAATTTAGTGGGGGCAACTTCCGAAGAAGAACTGATGGATTTGGAAGCATCATTCTTTCCTTTTCATATGTAACTCATATGCCTCCAACCTTAGTGAATCATGAATTTACTCGACCATCCCAAGTTCCCCCATGGCTCCAGCTCCATCTTCACAGACCATGGCGACTTGTTGTGTGGTATCTGATTTGGTCCATTGTATCCCCTTCCTCCTCAATCGCCTTCCTCTCAGTTGGAGCCTGATGAGTGATACTTTTACACTAATTTCACCTTTGTTTAAACCGAGATTTTCAATTAAAAAGAGAAATTCGCTCCGATATTGGTACTAACGACTAATGGGTGCAAAGGATTCCACAAACCCTCTCCTTGATGTGTTTCCACAGACAATGGGCCAAACATGGAAGAAATCACGTGTGGAAGAATAATGGAGGAAGAAAGACTCATCAGGAGACGTTTCTGCGAAGCCAACAACCTATATGAGCGCCCGTATGGCGTGAATACCAAGGCAGATCGTCCACCTGAACAACTTTCACTAAAGAGACCCCATCGAAATGTCAACAGAGAGAGCACCAGACGACAAACACAACAGCCAAGACCTCTTCTTCATCCGCAAACCCTAGGCGCCGCCATTTCCACCACCACCATAGTGCTCATCCATCCAAGTCATACTTATAATCGTGCATCGCACAAGGCATCCATTGTAAGACATATTGCAATCAATCAATCTCATGATGTGTTCTTCAATGTTTTCTTCCCAGGATCTAATCCCAATGTGCGAGTAGTTCGGTGGGGTATGAGTTGAGGCATAAGCATTGCAACCCAAGGTATTTGTTGAGGGGATCAATGGAGGACTATGATATAATGTCCCATATGTGTGAAATAAAATTGGTCTGTGAAGATGTCTCTTGTCTTGTCTATGATGTGAACAAAATTGTTGTGTAGTGATGAGCTTTTTGATCGAGGTGATCATGAGTGCGGCAGAGGAGCTGGAACTGGTGGTGAGGGTATGGCGGAGGTGGTGAGGGTGCCGGCAGTGTTGGACAGGGGGCTAGCTGAGGTGTCGGCCATGGTGGGAGATGGGATCTTGTTGCTCCATATACCAAGTCAGAGAGAATAGTTTGTTGTGCAATACCCGAGGGGCAGGTCATGTATTTATATGTGCAATTACTTGATTGTCAAGGTTACAATATACATGATACGAACAACAACCATGGGGACTGATCCTAGTTGTTAAACTGCGTGTACTTGACCTAAACCTAACTAACATTTGTTAGGATCTTGTGCGATTACAAGCGTTGCGATGACCCTCCTCGACAATGGCATGACCTCTCTATTCCCCATCACCGTCGGGATCTCCGTAATGGCGGGGGCGGCGTGCCTGGCCAGGGCCTCTCCCTCGCACTAGTGTATATTGCGGGAAATGAAAAAAAGTTCATGTACATGCAAAAAAAGTATGTATAGAATTTAATAGTTTAGTTTGTACAAAAAACTATATTCATGTAATAAAATAGCTTAATTTTTTTATAGGCATTAATGTATTTAGGAAGAAGTGCTCATTTATGTGAAATATAATGTTCATCATGTATTTAATAAATGTCTGTGGGTATTTAAAAATGTTCTCCATGGGTATACAAAATGTTTATGACGTATTTGAAAAATGTTCAATGTGTAATTGTTAAATGTTTATCGCGCATTTCCTTAAAAAGTTCATATTATATCGATATTTTGTGTAATGTGGAAAAATGTTTAAAAATATATAAAAAGTAGATAAACAAGAGCCTACACGCAGAAAAAAGTAAAGGGTTAGAGTAGAAAAATAAAAATTAACGGAAAAAAGAAACTGAAGAAGGAAAGAAAATCAAAAACCTGGCTGAAAACCAACAGCAAGGTCCCTAAAGTCCATACGAGGAATCACCAAATAGGCCGACCCAACAATGGTGCGCCCACGTGTGAGTTTGCTATTCTGGGCCCTAGTCGAGGAATGGTGTTCGTCGATGGAAGCATCATTCTTGTATATGTGCATGTGACTCATCCACCTCCAACCTTCATGAATCATGATTTAATTCGACCATGCCTCCGGTTCCATCTCCATCTCCATGTACCATGGCGACTTGTCGTCTTTTCTTTTTTGCAGTGAATGGTGACTTGTTGTGAGCCGATCTGATTTGGTCCACCGTACCGAATTCCTTACTCCTCGATCGCCTTCCTCTCAGGTAGAGCAGCACGCTGACACCGGGCAAGACACACACTTGATCCCTTGGACCTTTATCCTCTTATTTCTTCATGGCTCATCGCCGATAGGAGCCGCATGCCCCTCATGTTAGTAGTTATTGCATAACTTATATTTGTTACAAACTCCCAGTTCGCATTACAAGTGTTGAGTGTGCTTTCTCTAGCATGAAGATTATGACATCAAGCATGTGTAATAGAATGGGAAATGGTTTTTCTTGTGGGCAGTTTGCTGCTAGAAATAGCATGGGAAATCATAAAAAATAAATTGGTTTTGGATATATATAACTATAACTGCTGACCTTCTTTTGATCATTAGGTGCGTGGTCTGTCGTTTTGGAGCACCTACATTCACTTCTCCACAATGCCCCGGTATATATGTGTGAACATGTTATATATGTTGCATTTGTGTGAAAAAGTTATATATGTTGTGTGTGTAGCCACTATGCATGCATGACCCAAGTCATCTTTGGGATCGAAATATGCATGTGCGAGCATGGAAACGTAGTCAAATTTGATAAAAACACATCGTAAATTGCATGACTAGAAAGCACTAAAATGAATCCACTACTAAATTGCATTCCAATGAGAAGTATTTCTCACATAGCGCTATGTCAAATAATAATAAAGAAAACCAATCGAAAAGCAAATGCTTCTTCCATGTCGTGCTAAGGATCAATCATGGCCACACTAACTAGTCCAG
>NW_025225802.1:0-3688 GCF_018294505.1 Triticum aestivum | reverse complement strand
TCTCTGATTTTTTTTCCGTGAAACGGAATATATGGAGTTGGAGTTGAGGTCGGTGGAGCGTCAGGGGGCCCACGAGACAGGGGGGCGCTCCCAGGGGGGAGGGCGCGCCCCCACCCTTGTGGACAGGGTGTGGGCCCCCTGGCCTTGATTCTTTCGCTAGTATTTTTTATATTTTCCAAAACTTATCTCCGTGGATTTTCAGGTCATTCCGAGAACTTTTGTTTTCTGCACAATAAACAGCATCATGGCAGTTTTGCTGAAAACAGCGTCAGTCCGGGTTAGTTTGATTCAAATCATGCAAGTTAGAGTCCAAAACAAGGGCAAAAGTGTTTGGAAAAGTAGATACGTTGGAGATGTATCTACTCCCCCAAGCTTAAACCTTTGCTTGTCCTCAAGCAATTTAGTTGATAAACTGAAAGTGATAAAGAAAAACTTTTACAAACTCTGTTTGCTCTTGTTGTTGTGAATATGTAAAGCCAGCGTTCAGGTTTTCAGCAAGTATTATGAACTAGCCATACTCGCAATAATAACTAGGTCTCACAATTACTCATATCAATGGCATAATCAGCTAGCGAGCCATAATAATAAAACTCGGATGACAACACTTTCTCAAAACAATCATAACATGATATAACAAAATGGTATCTCGCTAGCCCTTTCCGAGACTGCAAAACATAAATGCAGAGCACCTTTAAAGATCAAGGACTGACTAAACATTGTAATTCTTGGTAAAAGAGATCTAGTCAAGTCATACCAATATAAAGCAATAGTAATGAATGCAAATGACAGTGTGCTCTCCAGCGGGTGCTTTTTAATAAGAAGATGATGACTCAACATAAATGTAAATAGATAGGCCCTTCGTAGAGGGAAGCATGGATTTGTAGAGGTGCCAAAGCTCGATTTTAAAATAGAGAGGAATAACATTTTGAGCGGCATACTTTCACAGGCAACGCAACAACTATGAGATAGCGATATCTTCCATACTACATGCATTATAAGCAGTTACCAAACAGAATGGTAAAAGTTTATACTCCCCCACCACCAACAAGCATCAATCCATGGCCTGCTCGAAACAACGAGTGCCTCCAACTAACAACAACCCCGGGGGAGTTTTGTTTAATTATTTTGATTTGCTTTGATCTTTTTGGATCATGGGACTGGGCATCCCGGTTACCGGCCCTTTCTCGTGAATGAGGAGCGGAGTCCACTCCTCTTGAGAATAACCCACCTAGCATGGAAGATATAGACAGCCCTAGTTGAAACATGAGCTGCTCGAGCATACAAAACAGAATTTCATTTGCAGGTTTGGAGTTTGGCACATACAAATTTACTTGGAACGGCAGGTAAATACCACATATAGGAAGGTATGGTGGACTCATATGGAATAACTTTGGGGTTTAAGGAGTTTGGATGCACAAGCAGTATTCCCGCTTAGTACAGGTGAAGGCTAGCAAAAGACTGGGAAGCGACCAACTGAGAGAGCGACAACAATCATGAACATGCATTAAAATTAATTTACACCGAGTACAAGCATGAGTAGGGTATAATCTACCATGAACATAAATATCATGAAGGCTATGTTGATTTGTTTCAACTACATGCGTGAACATGTGCCAAGTCGAGTCACTCAATTCATTCAAAGGAGGATACCATCCCATCATACCACATCACAATCATTTTAATAGCATGTTGGCACGCAAGGTAAACCATTATAACTCATAGCTAATTAAGCATGGCACAAGCAACTATAATCTCTAAATGTCATTGCAAATATGTTTACTTCATAATAAGCTGAATCAAGAACGATGAACTCATCATATTTACAAAAACAAGAGAGGTCGAGTTCATACTAGTTTTTCTCATCTCAATCAGTCCATCATATATCGTCATTATTCCATTTCACTTGCACGACCGAACGATGTGTATAATAATAAAAGTGCATGTGCATTGGACTAAGCTGGAATTTGCAAGCATTCAACTCAAGAGAGAAGACAAGGTAATATGGGCTCCAAATTAAATAAACAATCATGCATAAGAGAGCCACTAAACATTTTCAATATGGTCTTCTACTCTTGACCCCAAAGAAAAGAAAATAAAATAAAACTATTTACACGGGAAAGCTCCCAACAAGCAAGAAGAAGAACGAGAAATCTTTTTGGGTTTTCATTTTAATTTCTACTACAAGCATGGAAATTAAACTAACTATTTTTTTGTTTTTTCTTAAGGTTTATCAAACACACAAGAAGAATGCTACAAAAAGAAAATTAAACTAACATGGATAATACAATGAAAGAGTATGAGCACCGACAACTAGAATAGTGTGTGAACATGAATGTAAAGTCGGTGAGAAATACGTACTCCCCCAAGCTTAGGCTTTTGGACCAAGTTGGTCTACTACCAAGGACCGCGGCTACTCTCCCCGGTGTACTGAGAGGTGTAATCAGGGTACCACTGGCTGGCCATCTCCTCCGGATCCCACTGGTAAGATGATGCACGATAAGGGTCCAGTGAAGGTTCCGACTCAGGCTCAGGCTCAGGCTCTGGAGTGGATGCTTGGCCTCGATGAGTGTACACCGCCTCCGGCGTGACAAGATAATTAACTGCAGTCAAATCAAACAACAGAGGCGCAGGCAGAATAATAGTCTCATTGTGTTTCTTATTAAATCTCAGGTTATACAGAAGCATCTTATCTTCGTTGTCAACAATAAACTCATACGCTACCATGCTCCTGTAATCTAAAATGTAAGGAGGCAATATTGTCTCCTCTTTTTCATGGTGCCTAATAGGTATCTCAAAATGTCTTGCAAGACGTGCAACATATATACCTCCAAAGATGGGGCCTTTTGTACGGTTCAGGCTTAGCCGTTTAGCAATGACGGCACCCATACTAAAACTATTATCACCAAACATGGCATGGAATAGAATAATAATATCAGGCACACTGAAGTTTCCACTATTTCCACGACCAATTAAGCATCTACTAGCAAGTATGGCAAAGTAGCGTAAAACAGGAAAGTGTATGCTAGAGATTCTCGCATCGGACCCCTTCTTTGGATCCCCTACAGTGATAGTGTTAACAAAGCCATCCACATCTTTACGATGTGGTTCATCTAATTTTCCCTCAAAGGGTATCCTACATACCGTGCAAAAATCACGTAAAGGTATTTCCCTGAATTCATCATATAAATGAAATGATACTGAAGGCGGTGACTTCTTAGGATAATAGTAAAAGTTTTGCACAAAAGTATTGGTGAGTAAGAGATACTGATCGATCCGGTCATGGAGGAACTCGGTGAGGCTTGCATTTTCAATCAAAGAATAAAATTCTTCACATATTCCGTCTTCTCTCAAGAAATTGTGACAGGGCCATTCACACGGCCGTACTTCCGCTATGCGAGGAAGATTATACTTGGCCTTTTCCTTCTCTTTAGCTTGTCTTTCCTGGGAGCCTTGGCTAGAAGAGCCCCTCAAAAATATCCTTAACATTTTCAAGCAACAATCTCCCAAAGCAGTTCTGTGAATGGATCTTTGAGCAAGGAGATCGAAAATCGCAGCAAAATGAGCTAGAACTCGTGCTTGAGATGGATGGGGATTTTCTTTTGGGAAGAAGATGGAGTGTGTGGGTGCAGGAATAAGTGGAGGAGGGCCACCCTAGGCCCACGAGACAGGGGGGCGCGCCCAAGGGGTG
>NW_025225801.1:0-3689 GCF_018294505.1 Triticum aestivum | reverse complement strand
GATGAATCGGGTCATTGGCGTGGCGGAGTTTGGTGAAATCATAGAGATGCTTAGTGACGGCGGCGGCGAACTCGCCATGCGTGAGTTCAGTGAAGATCGACCGATTTCCACACTACGTCTCGTTATGTTTTCACCAGTAGAGTAGTTATTAGGCGATGATTGATCCTTGGCACGACATAAGATAGAGAAACATTAATTGGCATGTTGATTTGCTTTGTTAGTTTTCGGCATGCTCATATACTCCTAATTAATTGATGATAGTCCCATTTAAGTGACAATATCCAATTTCCAGATGCGCCCCGGTCTTGTGAGTTTGAATTTGTGAAGTGTGTTTACCGAATTTGCGAACGTTTCCATGCCCGCCGATCACATATTTGAGTCACAAATATGAGTTGGGTCATGGCGTGGCGGAGTTTGGTGAAATCATAGAGTAGTTATTATGCATGTTGATTTGTTTTCTTATTTCTCCGCATGGCTATATAACACTCCTAATTAATTCGAAAGATTCATTTAAGTGACTTTTAGTAATGCAATTTCCATAGGCACTGGGTATTGTGAGTTTGAATTTCTGATGTGTGTTTATCAAATTTGTGAACGATTACATGCATATGCATGATCGCCGATGCATATTTAGGTGCTGCCAAAGGTGAGTTGGGTCATGGTGGCGGAGTTTGGTGTCTATGAAGAAATTCACTTGGTCATTGTCATGTTGATTTGCTTTCATAGTTTTCGGCATGGCCATATGAGACTCCCAATTAAATGATAGTTTCATTTAAGTGATATCCAATTTCCATGTGTGCCCAATCATGTAAGTTTGAATTTGTGAGGTGTGTTTTTGCGAGCGTTCCCATGCTCGCCAATACATATTTAAGTCACAGAGATGAGTTGGGGCATGGTGGTGGTGTTTGGTCAAATAATAGAGGAGGATCAACTCCACATAAAACATACTCACCCGGGTCCTTTTTTCTACGCATATAAGATTTGTCTGAAGTCAAATTTCATAAAGTTTGACCAAGTTTATAGAACAATGTCATGAGTATCAGGGATACTACCAATATGTATTACTTGTTCTTACAAATAAAACAAATATAACATGTTTGCACATACCTAGACAAGTGAATATTGGTGCTCCAAAATAAAAGACCGCGCCTAATGACCAAAAGACAATTTAGCGGGGCCAATAACTAGAGAAACTAGATGATTCCCCGCTTGTTGGTGCGGGAATTTGTCATGGATTTTCATAGCAACATCCACGTAGCAAAGATGACAATTTGAATCAATAATATGATTTATTTCATACATAGGTAGTGGTTCAAATATACATATGGTAACCAATTATATTGTAGATTTCATATAGGTAATGCTTCAAATTTACAAATGGTACAAAATACGCTGGCCGATTACTGTAAAACAATGCTTATCCAAGTGTATGCATGTATCATCTCATACTCTTGTGATCACGTTAGAATAGGACAGTAGCATCCAACTATTCCCAATTAAACCTTTCAAAACCTTGCTATGCAGCTAATGACAATAACAATGCTGGTATTTTGTTTGCTGCTAACTGGAGCAAAAGATCAAACATCAATCTTATTGATAATTGGTAACACATTCATCGGCATTTCGAAACGGTGGTTACAGATGACTCCGAACTTGATTACATAGCTGCATAAGTATAACAGTAATAACTATTAAATTAATACCCAAATGAGCATGCTGAATATGATATGCAAGTTGAACACCTGAAATTTTGGATGCCGGGCAGTTTAACTGAGTCTTGCTAAATGCAAATAAACATAGAGAAAATTACATAAAAAAAGTAGCTGCCAGACAAAGAAAATTGTACAATAGCACACACATAAGCAAAACTATATATCCAAATGCAAAACCATATGTAAAAGGCTGAGAAAGGCCAGGATAAATAAAATGATTCATTATAAACCTATGACCATTAATAGAATATGTCTCATTTATTGTCTTTTGTGCTAAATAACCTTAAAACTATTACAACCATGTGGCCCGTACAATAATCTAACAGTAGAGAAGCAACGTAGTAGAGTATGACTCGGAATGGGGGAATTAGGGAGAACCTGGTATGGAGAGGCGATTGAAACAGGTCGCATACGACATTGCAGGGCTACCGACGTGTCCATCCGAGGATAGTCCCTACCACACACTAAATATTGCAAGAGTAAACTATAGAAAAATATGTTCTGCATATAATCCAATTCAATATACTCAAAACATTCAGTTTTGCGGCCAATTTTGAACATCGAGTTAGTAATATATTGGATTACTAAACAAACTTATTGATCAAAACACAAATCAGAAATGAGAAACCGGTAGTAGAATATATAATGGTCGATAAAATTAATTAGGTCGATACTAAAGCATATATCATCACATGTTCACTTTTTTTAATCGTAGTGGAGTTCAGAACTAACATAGAATAAGGTAATCACACTTGTTAGCTCATCGCTACAACAAAATGACACATGAACTTTCAGAGATCTCTGTTAAAAAGTGAACTGACTCCGAGTTGGAAACATTATGAATACATGGGGACCATCATCGGGTTTATTGATGTCTACTACACAACTTGTTCTTGTAGACTCGTGTTGGGCCTCCAAGCGCAGAGTTTTGTAGGACAGTAGCAAATTTCCCTCAAGTGGATGACCTAAGGTTTATCAATCCGTGGGAGGCATATGATGAAGATGGTCTGTCTCAAACAACCCTGCAACCAAATAACAAAGAGACTCTTGTGTCCCCAACACACCAAATACAATGGTAAATTGTATAGGTGCACTAGTTTGGCAAGGAGACGGTGATAAAAGTGTAGTAACGATAGTAGATATCGACTTCTGTAATAGGAATAATAAAAAACAACAAGGTAGCAAGTAACAAAAGTGAGCACAAACGGTATTGCAATGCTTGAAAATGAGGCCTAGGGTCCCTACTTTCACTAGTGCAATCTCTCAACAATGCTAATATAATTGGATCACATAACCATCCATCAACGTGCGATGAAGAATCACTCCAAAGTTCCTACCTAGCGGAGAACATAAGAATAAATTGTTTGTAGGGTACGAAACCACCTCAAAGTTATTCTTTTTGATCAATATATCAACAGTTCATACTAAAATAACATCAAGCTATCCTTTTCGATCAATCTATAAAGAGTTCGTACTAAAATAACATCATATGATACACATCAACCAAGTCTAATGTCACCAAGATACTCCAATGTCACCGCGAGTATCCGTGAGTTAATTATACGATATGCATCAAACAATTTCAGATTCATAATACTCAATCCAACACAAAGAACCTCAAAGAGTGCCCCAAGATTTCTACTAGAGAAACAAAGACGAGAACGTGCATCAACCCCTATGCATAGATTACCCCAATGTCACCTTGGGAATCCGCGAGTTGAGTGCCAAAACACATATCAAGTGAATCAATATTGATACCCCATTGTCACCACGGGTATTCATAGCAAGACATATAACAAGTGCTCTCAAATCCATAAAAGTATTCAATCCGATAAAACGAAATGTCAAAGGGAAAACTTGATTCACAACAAGATAGAGAGGAGAAAACACCATATGATCCAACTATATTAACAAAGCCCGCGATACATCAAGATCATGACATCTCAAGAACACGAGAGAGAGAGAGAGAGAGAGAGA
>NW_025225800.1:0-3816 GCF_018294505.1 Triticum aestivum | reverse complement strand
GTTCGAAAACAGCCCCCCGCCCAGGTGGGCAACGCTCGAGAAAGTCCAACAAGGGGGTCTCGTGATGGAATACCAACTCTGTTGGATTTGATCCAAGATCATAAACACATGCTCACGCCGTCACGCGAAACACAACACGCTGGAAAATCTTTGGCCAGAGGTTCTTTCTTTTCTTTCTATTTACTCCTCAAAGCTCATGTGCTTATATGCACACATACACACGTACAGCTAGTGCCTAATCAAGTAGGACTTCCAGACTCAAACAGATTCCTATACTCAACTAAGACCACGTCATATGGAACACAGAAAACAATACCTATCACACTCGACTCAGCATCTAACCAAAGATTATTCCAACAAATTCGCTTGTTCAGAGATGTGTCATTGGTATATGTTAAATTATTAGTGTTGCAGCTACCAAAGGCATTCTCACTTATTGACGTGTTTTTATTTCAGAAGTTCTCTGCCAAAGATGTTGACCACGCCACGGAGGGAATATTAACTAATATTCTCTCCGGGCTTTCCTACACGGTCATATATTTTGATGGTTGGAATGGATTTGGAGCATCCGCTGTTCTTAGATCCATAGCTGCAGTGCTTCCATCTAGGAGAACCACTCCGGAACTGTGCTTTGACAAAATAATTTATATAGATTGCTCAGAGTGGAAAAACAGAAGAGGAGTGCAGAGGGCAATTGCAGAGGAATTGCAAATCGATCACTCTGTAATGGCTATTCTAGATAAGCAAGATGAAGATGATGATTTTCATGGACATGATGAAAGCCTGAGGCATGAGATAGATAGTGTTAGTCAAGTGATTTATCGTACCATGAGGGATATCACATTTGTAATGATTTTTCTTAATGGGGGTGATGATGAAATTGACGTAGGTCTCATGGGTATTCCTCTAGGAAGATATGACAGCAAGAACAACAGGGTGATATGGACCTTCAACAGAAGCTGCCTGAGCATGCATCACGACCATTCCGAGGTAGCAAAAAAGCTAACATATACTCAGCTTTTCTGTTATTGCGATATCAAACTATTGACAAGCTCACAGTTTCTTGGACTGCTACATCAACAAGCTGCTTCCATCGTTGCTCGCAACCCCTGTATGCTGGACATCAACCCAACAATTCTTGTAGATTGCTGTCTCTATGAGTTATTCCTGCATTATGATTTCCACACGGCCAGTAAATTTGATTGGGTTTCTCATGATTCCAACTATTGGACATGCGATGCAATCATACAAGGGGACAGAGCAAGGGATATTTGTAATGCATTCTATCGAGAGATAAATTGGAAGTGTGATGCTTCTCTGCTTGAGGATGTTCTTACAGAGTGTATGAAACAATTGGAGTGTCCGTTTCTGGTAATCAAAGATGATGATATCTATGAAGAAGGCCCGTACCGTTGGATTTCAGTCACATGGAGGAATACAGAACTTCTTGGTATGCAAACTATACCTGCAATGACAAAATCTTTCTTCTTGGCCTTTGAAAGATCTGACCATCCACAAACTTTACCAAATGGATTCTTTGAACATTCAAGCAAGCTTGGTGTGCTAGTTCTCTGTTGGTGTGCCTTCAGTTTTGCATCACCCTCTTTCTTGAAGTGCCCTCGACTAAGATTCCTCGGATTGGACCACTGTACAGATAAGAAAACAATAGGAGACAATCATACAGAGTGGTTATGTTTGTATAGCTTGTGGGTCCTGGACCTACAATACACAAACTGGAATGAAATCTTATCCGAAGAAAAGATGGATCTCATGACTAATGTCAAAGAGCTGAATATAGAGGGAGTCATGGGCTGGCAGTACATAGCTCACCTACAATGCCGGTTACTTAACCTCCAGAGGCTCCGAATAATCAAACCAACATGTCAATGGGAGACATCGCAGGATGTTGATAACTCCTTTACAGATAAGGCAAGTATGGATGCCATCCGTGGGTGCGCGTGGCAATGGCGAGAAGAAGCCAGCCGTCGAGATCGAGAAGGACGTGTGGGACGCTCTGGAGTGGGACGCCGGTCACCGCCCCGACCACTTTGAGGCGCCCATCCACTCGCGCTACTACAAGGAGAAGTTGCACAGGGTCTCCGTCCTCAGGTACTGATTATCCATGTAAATGACTTGTGAGTCACATCTGCCACTACTCCTGAATCCTGATTGCATCCAGTTACTGACAATCTTGTTTCTCCGTGTCTCTCACGTATGTTGCCCAGGTGAACTCTGCATTGTGTTGTTTCCTCCGTCGCTACGTGAAAGTGATGGACGGGACGCTGCTTCTGGATCACGCGTTTGGTTTACTTTGTGTGCTTGCTTGGATTGCTATTGGCCTTGTTAGGCGCGAGCTTATGGTGGCTCTCACCATTTATTATATTGTGGATTTCAATAACAGACTGACGGGAAAAACAGCGACTATCTGTGTTGGTTGCTGTCAAATTTGTGCAAGTACATTATTACGTCGACACTAGCTAGCTAGTGATTAGGAATGCAGCGATCACATGTTTTGGTTTTACTGACAACGAATTCAGCACAGGATTCTGATCACGAATGCCTACTACTACTAGTTTATTCATAACTGATAGTAGTACGCAATTCAGCATCCAACGTGCCTACCAACAAAAGGAACTAGGCGAACGGCGGCAGAGTTGAGAATTGTAGCAACAATTCGCTAGTAACATCGCTCTGATCTGCAGAACAATTGGACAATGGTCACTAGCTAGGAGAAGTAAACAAAGTTGGCGACACATGGCCCTGGCCAGTGGCCACCACCACCAGCGACGGCACGCTCTCACACTGCTCGATCCACCCCCAGCATTCCCTTCGCCTCCGGGGACCTGCACTACTTCCCTACCCACTTGGCGAGGGATTTTTTTTTTTGAAACTATGATGATTTTTATAGCAAATTCGGATACTATACACCCTAATGGAGAAAAATTAAAAGTATCACCCCGTCGGCCTCCTGTTGGCCGAAAAGGGACTTTTCGTCCTCCTGTTGGCCGAAGAGGGACTTTTCGGCCAACCGTTGGCCAACAAGGACTTTTCGGCCAACCGTTGCCCAAAAGTAGTACTTTTCGGCCAACAATTGGCCAAAGAGTCCCTCTTCGGCCAACACCTGCTCTACTTTTTAGAAAATTCATATCAAATAGGATTTTTAGTATTTTAATTTGATTATTTTTGTATTACATTAGAAATTTTATGAAGTTTCTGTAGATATCAAGTTTGACTATATTTGAAAGTTTGAATTTGAATTTTCATGAATTTTCTCAAATCACTAGATTGCCTATAATTTGAGCTAGGAGTATTTTTTTTAGATGATTCTTTTTTACTACTGGTTCTTTGTGACTTTGTTTATCAGTAGTAATTAATTGGTGAATTTTAGGAGTCTTTGGTCCTTTTTGGCCAACGGTACGCCGAAAAGTCCCTCTTCGGCCAACAGGAGGCCGACGGGGTGATACTTTTGACTTTTCTGCATTAGGGTGTATAGTTTCCGAATTTGCTATAAAAATCATCATAGTTTCAAAAAAAAAAATCCTTGGTGAGGTACCTCCCCTGGCGGCGGCGAGGCACGCCTCCCGTCGTGCACACCAGTTAGGCGTGGGCGGAGAGTCAGGTGGCGAGCAAGGAGAGTACTGTCTTCTTTCTTTTGCTCTGCTGTCTTGTGTTTGTTTTGCATAGTAATACTCTGTTTTTTTCTCTTTCTTTTCAGAAACCGTACTACTCTGCTTTTTGCAGGATTTCGATCGAGTGAGCCAGCATATTTCGTGTGTTGGGCTTTTGATTGCATGCGGTAATAACCTACATGTCGAT
>NW_025225799.1:0-3979 GCF_018294505.1 Triticum aestivum | reverse complement strand
TTTTTAGGGTTAATTTAGGGGTTTTATATATTGTGTTAGCTAGCTAATAGAGATAAGTGTCCTCTCTTATCTCCGTACTTGGTCGACGCTACGTATAGAGAGGACTCGACACGCTAGCTAGCTAGTAAGCAAATGAAGGAAACTATTAAGTACAGAAGATCATCGTGAACATATACAAAGAGAAGTGATCGACCTCTCCTTCTCTCCGAGAGATTGGTCAAACAACAAGTTTTCGTATATCTTACCGACGGTACTGGCTACATATATATACACAATGTGTAAGATCTCTTACAATACTCTAACATATGAACTCAACTTCCACATGCATGGTGGTATTCTCCGGCTTTATTGATGACGTGGTCAAGAAAGAATCCAGCCAATTCCTCTTTAATTGCTCGCATGCGATCTTGTGGTAGGAGTTCATTCTGCATCTCCCACATCTAATTTGAATAAGGGGGTCAATACATATATATGAATGAAACTCAACATAAATGACGGTAATAAAATAAACTTGTGAATATTTTTGCTTACGCACTTCATATTGTCTTTTAGAGTAGCCCCGCCTATTCTTGGCCGTCGCGTTGTAGATGAACTCGCAAACGTAGTATCCACAGTAATTATTCCTGTCTTCCTGCCGGAAGCACTTTACGAGAAATATAAGTCAATCAAACTGATAATGAAGCATTATAAATAGCATTGATGAAAGTAGCTAGAATCAACGGGAGATGCGCAGAACTAGCTAGCTAGTAGTACTTACTTTCGGGAATTTCCATCACAGATCCCGCAACAGTCCCGAAACTTGTGCGGTGAATACTTTCCAAACCCTGCGAGACAAAGAAAACAATTACTTGATATCATGAAATGAACAAAGTTGCCGATATGGTGCGATAATGATCGATTCAACTTACTTCTAGAGCATTTTAGACATGTACGCATATTCCTTGCGATCTTTTCGTCTCGAGTCTAAGACGCTTACTAGTCCCTGCTTAAGCTTAATCTCTAGGAGAATATAGTGGAAACTGCGCACGCATGCATATAACTCATCAGTTACATTAATTACTATAACCTCGAGTAATAATTAAGGGAAACCGAATATGCACAAGACAGTAACACTCACTTGAAGTTGTAAGGAAAGAGTATTGTATCTTTATTTTGATTTATTACCAATGATCGTAGCAAGTTCTCCTCGGTTTCTTCGGCATGAAATTTAACCGTAAATTCATCTATGAGATTTGTGTTAATGAACCCAATATCATACATTTCAGCTTTTCTACATTCGACGATCTTCAATCTGCATAATATAGTAAGGATAATTATATATACATGCAATGAAAGAGCTGAGCTATATATAGAGACTTAATGACAGAAGTAGTACTTACAGACAGTAGCAAGTGACCACTAATTTATCGAGGGCCTTTAGATTAAAAAACTCCTCAAATGGAACATACAACTCCTCAATTCCAACCAGGTCGTGTTGATCCTCTTTAACTTTCAGCGTCAAAGTATCGATTTTATTCCCACCTAACTGCTTTCTGCAGGTTTCCATGTACCAATCATGGAATCTTCGCATCATCGTTGTTAGAGTAGTTCCATCTTTGACGAGAGGCTTCCTGTACTCGTATTTGAATTCGTCCACCTCCATTATATCAAAATGTGCATCATCGTAATCTCCAGGATTGGTACCGGGCAAGACCCCCGGATGATTAGCGACGATATCGCTAGACACCTTGAGCGGGGGGCACGATTGGTTCATTTGTTCGCCGAGATGGGAATTTTTTTCCCAATTCTTCGTTCTTGTAACATTTTGTCACTGCAAGTACTTCCCAACCGCTTCGCTTCCTTATATGTCTTTTCAGTAATGCGCTCATAGTTGGTTTGCTGCGGAGACGGTGGGGGTCGCTGCAGGGCATCCAAAGTGCGCTTTTCTTTCACCAGATCTATCTTCTGCTCCGGATGTGGATGTCTCTTAGCTCTTTGCGTTGCGAAGTAATTCCTCACTTGGGCTTGACAGATCTCCCCGTTTTCCTTCTCGGTCATCTTGTATGGTAACTTTTCTGGAGTCTTGAGAGATGGACCAAATCTGTATTGCCTCCCGCCTGTACTGCTAGACGCCGGAGCAGGCCGAGCGGCTGCGGCTTTCTTCTTTAGTTTCTTACGAGGCGGAGGAGAAGGACTTCGACACGCCGGAGCAGCCGGAGCGACGGCGGGTCTCTTCCGCCCTTGCTGATGAGGCGGAGAAGGAGGAGGCTGGCTGGTCGGGCGCGCCGGCGTAGGCGGAGTGCCGCCACACATCGAAGAAGGAGGCGGAGTGCCCTGATCACTCGCCGGAGGAGCAGGCGAAGGAGGAGGAGGAGTGCCGCCACACGCCGGAGAAGGAGGCGGATTACCCTGATCACTCGCCGGAGGAGCAGGCGGAGGAGGAGGCGGAGTGCCCTGACTCGCCGGAGGAGGAGGAGGAGGCGAAGGCGTCCAATTTGAAAGGTTGATGAGCTCCTTCCGCCATAGGCATGGAGTCTTCAAAGCAGAACCCAGCCGAGTCTCCCGATTCATCGGTAGGGTGGTCAAGCACGAGCTCCTCAAATCCCTCCGTTATTACTTCCACCGTCACCCTAGCATATCCTTCTGGAATTGGACGACAGTGAAAAGTTGTGCCGGGTTCAGGAGGTCGAACAGAGCCAACAGCCGCCTTGACTTTGTACTTCTGCCATTCACTACTAGGGAAAACCCGAGCAGTAGCGCTGGTTTTGTGCTCACTAGTAGCGCGGGTAGGCGCGCTACTAATAAGGCGCTACAACTATTGCTTAGCTGTAACGCGTGCCGGTGCGCGCTACTGCTAGGACAAATAGCTGTAGCGTTTGTTCACACCCACGCTACTGCTAATGAAACTAGTGGCAGCGCGTTTTCTCTCCATCGCTACTGGTATTCATTTTTTTAGTGTATTTATGCGGTTTTCTCTCCATCGTACAAATATTGGTACAATACCAGTTATGAGGATCATTATGTCCAGTGTGTCAAATGAAGGTGGATTAGGTTCAAGTGGAGGCAATATGTGATGCATGTCAAAAGTATACTACTAATCCAAACTTGATAGAGTTTGGACTAGTAGTACTTTTGATGTGCACCATATGTTGCCTCCACTTGAATCTAATCCGCCAGCACAAGCTATTTAATCATCATCATAGTAATTACCACCAACATTATTTATTTAATCACCACTAACACTAGCTAATAATAATCATCATAGTCATTACCACCAACACTAGCTATTTTATCATCATAGTAATAGTGTAGCACATCATCATCCTCAAACTCATTTCTAGCTAGCTAATCACTCCTGCTGCTCTCTCTTAGGTAAAATAACATAAAACATGTGTAGCTCTCCTCCTTGATCAACTTGAAGCATGCAGATGAACCTGTCTCCTAATCGTGGGTTGCGCTTCTGTTTGCTGCCCCCTAGTACTTCTCTGCGCGCCCCCATCACATATTTGGTCCAGTCTTGCACTATTAAGCATCCGTCGCTAATCTTTAATGCACTACAGTAATCTGTAGGATATCTTGGCCGTAAGCTAATAATACTCATGGTACCTTTAGTCTCGATCCCATAAGGCACAACATTCATCGGTACTCCCTGTTGAAGAACATCGTATGGTAACATACTTATCAATGAAGTTTAGCTTAAAAAATAATTCTGGGAAAAGATGCACTGAGGACAAATATTAAAAATCTTACAATCCTTCCTAAATAGATGTGACCGTAGTTCAGTACGAACACTATTGGTCGCACGTTTTCAATACTAACATTTCTAAATGCAGGAAGAAAATTTGTCTTGACAGTATCAAGATCCGCAAGCCATGAAACATAATGACTGAGCTCCTCGCAGTTGAGTTCAGCCCCGGCACAGTATACGGTCCTGTCTACCAAGCGCTGGACATGTTTGCTTGCACCGAAATAAGCTATCAATAGAAATTAATTATCAACT
>NW_025225798.1:0-4005 GCF_018294505.1 Triticum aestivum | reverse complement strand
TATGATCGTGTTCCTCGAGCTCTCGAACAGTCTGGCGGCGAGGGAGCATGCAATCATGTTCGTCTACACACAGTGAACGGTCTTCCAGAGGTTGCTGCTCAAGAAAGCCTTCGACGACTCCGGACGACGTCCGCTCCCCCGTGAGCCATGCCGCATGCGCGCTCCGGCGATCTGGTGAGCTCTCTCTCCCTCTCTCTCCCCGTCACCAGATCCACGTCGACGTTGCCGTGACGTCCCTGTGCAATTTCCTTGTGAACAGGGATTGGATGATGCGCCAACAGAGTCAGCTCCGTTCTTTTCCTGGAATGAAGCGTACAAACTGGTACAGGGAACCGCTTGATTGTTGGGCATTGGCTTGCGATGGTGCACGCGTGAACTTGCTTGACAGGTACAACCTTCAGTTCATGTAATATTTCCTTCCTTTTTCTTCATAATAAAATTAAAGTTGGAGCTGATTGCAAGTGCATTTTTGTTTCTTGATGGTAGGGATCTAATTAATTATATAACTTCATTACCCCCGCCCCCTCATTTTTTTTCCTTTTATGATGGGTCTACAGTTGCTCCACCAAGGCACTGGATATAACTTCAGAGTTCAGATACGTTAGACTTGAATTGCTCTTTGCAACATTCCTTTTATTTTTAGTCGTTTCTTTATGAATTCCTAAAAAGTGTATGATGAAAGTGTTTCTGCCTCAACAATTAATTGCCTACGCTCAACATTTACTTGTAGAGAATTATATGTTACTGTGTGCTTCTTTCCCATATTGAGATTTTCCTAATATATTGGTACTGCCACCAATCATGTGCACACTGAAGCAAAACTTGTAGATTTTGGTACATCTTGGGATTGTAGTGCTGAACCATGTCTACCAATTCTGAGGCACTCACTGCATAATTATTTGGTGTGTCCATTCACAACTCTTTAGGGCTCCAGTCAAAAATACTTTGTTGTCGTGTCCGAGCATCTTTATAATGATCAATGCTGGAAGTTTGATGAGCCTTTGTACATAGGCGTATTAGCAAATTAACTGAGTTTTAGCATGTGCAACCTTTTCTTTTCACGGAAATCCCATTTTTGCCATGTATTTGCAGTTTTGCAGGTCCTGTTTCCTTGGTGATGTGATGGTTCAGGTGACGGGTAAAAATATGTTGAAAAAAGTATCGTTCACAAGTTTTATTCAATGGTATAATAATTGTTGTTGGTAGAATCTAAGAATGCTCTTTTAAATGATAAGCGTGTGCCGTTTTATCCGGCCTACCTCATGGACTCTTCTGATTATATTTGCTGTGCAAGTTCAATAAGATAGAAAATTGCTTAGTTTTTCAGCCTTCTTGCATCACTTTACAGTTCTGCTCATGTACCAAGCTTTTCAATCAATGGTCTTTTGTGAGATTTAATTATTTTGCTATTACTCTTTGTGAGAATAACCTAATAGATTCTTCATGTTCCAGTAAACACATCACAAATTAGATGGCAATGGATTAAGTATGTTTCATAGTGGGGTTATTGATTGAGTTTATTATTTGTGTCCAGAAAGACCGAGTTTAGTGAAGTTCCTAGGAATGGCAGGGTATGCAAACCAAAAAGATTGTGCACTCAAGGTTTGCTTATTTTGCTAGATGCACATTTTTTGTCTTAAACAGAGAACAATTCTTGTATGTACATTGACGTTTATAGATCAGGATAATTCTCATGTTGATATAATTATATGGCTATTGAGTCCAATTTGGAATAGTAGGATGTGGAAATCTTGCAAGTAACCACGAGGCAGCCACGAGGACATTATTCCATGAAATAAAGGACAAGAAGTTGAGGTAAGCGCTCAAATCTTGAATAACTTGTGTGAAAGGTTGGGGAATTCGTGAGGAAATTATGTGCTAATTGCTTTATGATTTCTGGCAGATCGAGCAGATTTTTTAGTCTATGAAGCTTTCAATGGAGTACTGTATATGCACTACGGACAAAACCTTTATTTCCACAAACAAGGAATCGTAAATTCCATACTCACCTTTGTCGCCTCAAACCAAGGAACGGTAAGTTCCCTACTCACATATCCTGCATTCTTCTAGGAGGTACGAGGTCACTACTATCCTTATCCTCTTTGGACTGTACTTATCATGACAAGTGAGGACTTAAATGTTTAGGAAACCATATAAATTAATAAATTGCCAGTTAGAAGTAGATGTAGTAAAATCAAGAAAAAGGTGCAGGTTATGATGAGCAGGGGTAAACGAGCTACCATAACAATCAAGAGAGGACACTTCATAAGAGAAACCAAGATTACACAAGGTGTTTGTGCTTATTCTTTCAACTCTCGGGAAGACCATGTATTTATCATCTTATTGTTGTCTTTTTGTCTTACCATGGTTCATGGTGCAACTAAAACTCCTATACTTACCTGTGTTTTTGTCTGAGTTGTCTTTATTCTTGTCATGATAATTACGTTCGATGTTGTACTTAAATTTAGCACAACTTAGTTTGTATTGAACCTTCATGTTCCATCTCACCATATATAAAGTGAAATTATTACCATTTTAATGGACAAATGGATGGGCGCGGCAACACGCGCCATCAATGATCTAGTATGAGGTATAGTGGATCTGGATCAAACGCATCATATATGAGCGCTCAAAAATCCGCTTTTCGATATCATATAAATAACGACACTACTTTTTTTACCATATCGCATGCACTAAAAATGTAAAGATTATATATATTAAAGAATAATGTAAAGAGGCAAATAAGACACGTGTGATGACAACAAAATTACCAACGAAAGTACAATAGAACAGTCATATAAAGTTGAGGAGTCATATACACAACAAATCACGAACGTACAACGTTTTTTCCTCCTAACTCGCTCATACATGCATTAAGGGCAAGGAATCCATCCTTCTCTACTACCGTGGATACAAAGCAATTTACACAATGTAGAGTCAGTGATCCTCTGCACTCTCATCCAGGCATTCAATCTGCAAGCTTTGAATTTATCCTTCCTTGCCGCCATACATGTCAGGGCGTCCCCAGAATTACCAGTTAGCATGTCCATTCATTATATCACATAGAAAAAACATATTTAGCATGGAGTTCCCATAATTAACAGTTAGCATGTCCATTCATTATGTCACATAGAAAAAAGATATTTAGCATACAAACCAGTTGATGCTGGCAAGTTCGCATGGTCTATCTTTCACAAAAGGACAATAAAATTCAAGAGTAGATGCATATTTGTATGCTTTACATCAGTTACTTAATATGCTAACATCATATATCATCTTCAATGTATGTCTCGCCTATTTTTTCCAGGATAGTAGAACTGACGGCACAATATCAAGACCCTTTAAATTTATTTCAATCTCCAACAACATGCCAAACCTAGCACATACAGACCATTTTCAAGATAATATGTCACATGAAATTCACAATTCTTCAAGGAGATGCAGTCGCAACCCTTGGATGTAAACAATTTTCTTAATCTACATGGAGAAACTGTTTAATCAAATGTACAAAGGTCAAATGGATGAACACATAACAAACAACAAACATGGAATCCACAGGCAGTGTAGTCCGGGGGTATTGATAGGATTATCTCCAACCAACTAATCGTAAATTTATCAAATAGGAATGAATCGACATGCATTTCTATATTTTAGGTGGCATAAACTGTTTCTTATAATCAGCTAACCGAACAACGAACTTAAAACAAGCTTCCAAACATACGTAGAAGTATAATCAAAAACCTTTTTGCTTCTTCAATGATTTTATTACTAAAACAGCTTGCAAGTTACAATTTCTATGCCCTAAAATTTCCAACAATATGACTGTCTAATATACACTAGAAATAACTAATAAAATATATTTTTAATGTGTATATGATTTAAACACAATTAAAATATTTTTCAATGTATACATGATTTACAAATCTCTACCATAATATTCACTAATATTAAAATATACATGAGCACACGCATAGATATTCAAATGTATAATAATCAGAAGAATTG
>NW_025225797.1:0-4024 GCF_018294505.1 Triticum aestivum | reverse complement strand
TGGCGCACAAAACTAAATTGAACTTCTTGTCTGTCATGACCCACTTATTTTAAACTAAATACCTAATCTTATTGTTCTAAATAAAATTTATTAGTTTTGCCTTGTTTTACTTCGCCTGCTTGACTTTCCAAGGAATGAATTAACATGAGGAAATTCTTGGCATGTAATCTTTTGTTTTACTTTTTATCAGTTCAATTATTCATTATGAGATAAACTATAAGCAAATATACTGCTTTCATGAGCATTGCTTACATTGTACAACATGTATGTTTTTGTTAATCAATTGCTAGTATCAAGACTTAGGTTAACATCTATTGAAGTTTAGTGATAGAAATGAGTTATTTTGTTCAAGTGATATTTCTTTGTTCAACTAGCTAACCGACTTAGTGTTACCTTATCATTTCCGCTTGTCCTCTAAGCAGCACTCTTGTGAATTAACATTTTACACTTGTTGATGTAGCCCTTGCTGCTGGATGTGGTGAACTGAAGGGCTGCCCTGTTCGTTAGGAACTTGGGATGGTTGGACATTCTAACGTCGTGAAATGCTTGAGTAGGTAAGAATAGCATCTAGATTTGTCAGTGGTAAATATCCGGCAGCCAACATGGGTAGTGTGAACTGAAAACTACTGTCAATTCAGCTACATGGTTCACTCTTGTGAGTAAGCTGATTTCTGTGAGTAAGAACACCAGTTGAAATGATGGTGATGCCATGGCAAATGGCTTTCCTTTTATTAATCATGAATGTTATCCAGATGATCCAAATTTTGAATATGGTGCTGGTGTTTGTTTTATTAGCATGTTTGGCTGTTTCAATATCAATGAGCTGAAACTAAGATATTATATTGTTTTACCACTATATGACATCGGTCATGGCATTCAACTCCCCCACAATCCACAAATTAATGTGTCAATTACTTTGTTGTCACTGGTATTGCTAGGAGATATAGCCAGCCATATGATATTCCGGGGCTAATGATGATTTTGTACAAACAGTTTGGTCATACATACATAGGGCTACTATTAGGATCAGTCATTATATATGAGGTTTCTAACATAATGATGATTTTGTTTTCATTAGGTAAAGGAATGGTGTGTTCTGTTCTAATGGAGTTTGCCGCACTACACCTGTGGGGATCGACAATGTTTATATGTCATCTTTCAAACTTCATGAGTGTCTTCTTTAATCTAGCCAGGTTTCATTCGTTTGAATGCCCCTATTATTGTTTCAAGTTGGATTTCCTTGTCTCTTACTTTTTGTACGTGCCGGTGCTTGGCTGCTCTTTTCTTAACTCAGGACGGTTTCAGCTCCAAGGATGACAAAAACTTGTGTATCTTGAGTGTCCTTTTAGGCTATGGTTTCATATGCATGCCACTGCGGTCGATCTAGTGTGATCATGATCACCCATGCTCTCTATGATGTTGTTGAGATGAAATATAGCAGGCAACTAATAGGAGAAGAGCTGGCTAGGCTGATGAAGATAACTAGCACTGCAGGATACTACACAATGGAGAGAGTGAAAATGGATCTATACATCTGAAGCCGTGATGGCAAGCATCCCCTCCTGTGCATGCTGTGGCGACTAAGACCTCCCCCACTTCCCTTCCAGTCTCCCTCCCCCCGCGCTCCCTCTGGTCTTGTTTCCCGTCAACGATGAGTCGATGATTCACCGCTCTCCTTGTTATGGTGTGTCATAGTCGCCGCCATCATTGTCGGCCCGGCATTGCAATCCTCCCTAAGATCCTCTCCTCCCGTTCGTCTGTGCACCCAACCCCTGCTGCGACAGCACTGACACGCTGCTGCGACGTCTCTGGTGGCAAGCCAAACCAGGTAAGTGAAAAAAACAAGTGCAGTGTCCCTCACTTTGCGCTTCGGCCAATCCCAGTTTACTCTTCACCGCAGCAAGAGTAATGCCATGCCATGGCCGCTGCTGTTCTTCTGTACGCTTGCTCCTTCCATTCACGCGAACCTCTCACATTTTACGCGGGATATGCCCAGCACAGGACATGTGGCGGCACTGAAACACTCCCACGCTCCCTCGAATTGACCAGAAAATCCACCTATTTGATATCCTCTATTTTTTATTTTTTAGGGAAGGGTACCTCTAATTAGTTGCTTCCGGCCTTCTCTCTACTCTCTAGAGTCTCCATCCCCAAATCCACATGACGCAGCCCAGCCTATAATCGTAGGGCTTCACGTTGAAGCATGCAGTGTGCCAAATTAGAAATAGGAAATAAAATTGAAAAAACGATATAAGACGCCAAGACGGAAACTAACCATGGTTTGGCTTCCGGTTCCGGCTGGTGCCCACCCGAAATCGATTCAGGTTCCCAACTGCCCACGTAGGGAAAAGATTGAACACAAAACGGAAATCACCGCCGTGCGTGCGCCCACCGAACATATTAGCCCTAGCTAGCCCTGCCCTCCAGGCACGCAGTACTCCCCTGCCCTCCAGACGACGATCTGCTCTGGGAGATCCTCCTCCGTCTCCCGCCGCTGCCGTCCTCCCTCCCGCGCGCCTCCGCAGTCTGCAAGCGGTGGCGAGGACTCGTCACCGACCCCGGATTCCTCTGCAGCATCCGCGACCACCACCGGAAGGAGGGGCCGCCCATCCTCGGCTTCTTTGTAACAGAATTTCTAGAGCATTACCCGGTGGTCGTGTTCCACCCAATCCTGGACCCTCCAGACAACGTCCCTCTGAGCATCAACTTCGGAGGCTGCACCATGCTCGGGTGCCGCCACGGCCGCGTCCTCATCATAGACGGTAAAAGGTGGGAGCTGGTCGTGTGCACCCCCATCACCGGCGAGCAGCAGCGCGTGCCCATCCCGACGGAGTTCAACTGGGGCTCCTTCATGGGTTCGGTGATGTGCGCTGCCAGCGACTGTGGCCACGTGCACGGCGCCTGTCATTCGGGACCCTTTAACGTGGTCTTGGTGTCCGCCTACCTCGAGGAAAAAATCGCATGTGTGTATTTCTCCGAGACTGGCGCATGGGGTAATCTCATCTCGACGGTCGGTCCATATCAAACATTTATTGCCGGTTGTCCTGGGTTGCTTGCTGGCAGGACACTTTACTGGCTATCCACGGAAGATACCTTAATAGAGTTTGATTTGGAAGAGCAGAGTCTAGCTGTGGTCAGGGTGCCTCCAGGTACAAAGGAACTCCGCAATTGTCAGATCATCCTGGCTGAGGATGACGCTATTGGCTTTGCCATTTTGTCTTACCCGTATTTCCAAATGTGGCAGAGAAACACGAACTGTCACGGTGATGGCACATGGGTGCCGTGGAAAACCATTCAAATGCACATCATTCTTGGCCTCCCTCCCCAGGTTGAGTTACCAATAATGAAAACTATATTGTGCTATGATGAGGATACCGATACAATTTTTTTGTCTGTGGATAAGAATGTATACATGGTTCAATTCAAGTTGATGCAATCCAAGAGACTTTATACAACCGAGAGTGTCTATGGCTTCTATCCTTTCAAGAGTTTCTACCCACCAGGTAATTGCTTGTCCTTTTTTTATATCATAGTCTTGGGAGTAATGCGTTCACTAACAACTTGAGCATGGTAAGCAATTCCTGGTAATAAAAATTAGTTAGTAATTGTCCCTTTGCTAGATGGAAGAACTTATAGTGTTATCATCTAGGCCGTCTTTTATCTTCAAGGATAACAAATCAAAAATTAAATTCATAACTCACTTGGCATGTTTGAAACCTCAAAGCTAGTTATATTCTTTATCTCGGTAACTTAACTCCATAAAACAACTTAGGATGGATTCATACTATTTTAAAATATTAGTGTTTATGTCATTTGTTCATGGCACCTTCTGCAGGTGACTAGTCTGTAACATATAAAAATAAATTGAATTTCTCTTCTCTCGCTTCATTTATTTAAGATGTAATACTCAAGATCATATTTATTGTAAGACTGTTCTTTTTGGCATAATTTTGTTAACTTAACATGACAGTTTATATGAGAAAAACATTCTCGGCCAATTACTTTCTTGTTCTTATATCTACTA
>NW_025225796.1:0-4206 GCF_018294505.1 Triticum aestivum | reverse complement strand
GAAAAGGAAAGGTAAAAGGAGAAATAAAAATAAATATGAAAAAACAAAAAAAGAGAAAACGAAAGGAAAAAGAAAAAAGAAGGTTCTAGAACATTTTAAAAACTGGTGGGAAAAAGTGGAATGGACCGGCACAGGCAGAGGACAGGGCGTTTGTGGGGTTACATGGTAGGTTATTTTTTTATATACAGTCCAAACACATACACTCACACTTATGCATATACACTCAACCTTAAAAACGCACATCTTATCCTTATAATCCTTCGAGAGACTGAGCCAATACATCATCTTAAGGTCGAGTACAGAGGCACTTGCAATAGGTACGAAATAGGAATCGCCCAGAAATAGTCGATCAGTTTGTATTGTCGCGCGTGCAAGTCCACCACAATGCCCAACCCACTTCTGGCCGGATACATCATTTTCATACAGAAAACAGCTCGACGGTATTGGATAGAATTTTAGGCGGTATTTGAATAGGCAGTGATGACTTGACGAGATGACTTGTCAATGATTAAATCATGTGGTTTTCTCGTGAAGGGAATGGTCAGGTGATTTCTTTCTTTCCTTCTACTCTGCTCCCTCAACCGCTCCCTCTACCGCGCCGCCGTCGCCCGTCCGCCTCGCCACTCGCGTTGACAGTCGCCCCGTCGTCCCTGCCCGCCGACATCATGACCATAGGTGAGCTCTCTGGTCGACTGATGACTTTATCCTCGCAGGACTCGGTGAGGGTTTTGGGGTTTGGGGAAGGACGCAGTTCTGGACAAATAGAAGCATCGGATTTGGTTGCATGGTCGCAATGGTTTGGACCCCAGTTGTGGCAGCCAAATCTAGCAGGTTGTTTTACAGAAGAGAGGGGAATCATGCACTACTAGGGATAACCCTAGTAGTAGCGCTTGTTTTATAACTAGTAGTAGCGCTTGTACAAGCGCTACCAGTAAGACGCTACAACTAACTGGTAGTGGTAGTGCTGGTTTTTCAGCGCTACTGCTATACCTAATTAGTAGTAGCGCTTGGTAATGAAAAGCGATGTCGATAATAGTAAGTAGCAGTGGCGTTTCTTCCGAAAAGCGCTATTGCTAAATTTTCCTGTATTTTTGGAAATGCAGCTTATTATCGTTGTATTTGTATAAGTTTTATATATATTGCTTTCATCATATGATTTTATGACAATGATTAGTTATTATATGTAATAGTGGGTGAAATGAACGTGGATTAGATTGAAGTGGAGGCAGCTTGTGGTGCATGTCAAAAGTACTACGAATCCAAACTTGATCTAGTTTGGATTAGCGGTACTTTTGATGTGCACCACATGTTGCCTTCACTTGAATCTAATACATGTTCATTTCACCCACTGATATATATAATAACTTATCATGCTCATATAACAACTTAGCATCATGCATCATAATAATAATATAACTCAGCATTGGTATCATAATAACAAGTTATACTCATCATCATCATACAACTTCTACTCGTTATCATAATAACAAGTCATACTCGTGATCATCATAGTCATCTAACCAATCATACTTAATTGTTCTTAGCACATGATCATGAGTACTAGCTAGGACCTAACTACCCTCTCTAAGGTAAAATAGAATAAAACAAGATAGGCCCTGACTCTCCATTATGAAGAATGGAGACTATCCTGTCTCCAATTCTTGCGCTTCGCACAACGTTGCTTCCAAGTAGCTCCATACGATTGTCCATACATTTTTTCCATTCTTTGGTTGTCATGTCTTCATCGGTTTTAGAAATCCGGTATGAATAGTAGTGAAGCCTAGATAGACCTGGCCGTAAACTAATAACATCAAGGTGACCTTTCAGAAGCATGAGATGAGGCACACAATCCTTTGGGATTTTCTGTTGATAAACATAGTAATAACGTCGTAGTTAGCAATGTAGTTTAGCTATAGAAGAATCTATGCAAGAGAGGCACGGATGTCGTAATAGTAAAAAATCTTACCATGTCATCTCCATGGATGTTACCGTAGGTCAACATGTGAACTAGTGGCACGTAGTGACCATAATGTGTAGGAGTTTGATAATTGATATTGTAATTCTCAACATCAATAATAAATGAGATAAGATGATCTTTCTCCTGATAAGTTAATTATGTGCCATTGGTGTAGTAGGTTCTGTCTACCATCTTCCGTACATTCTTTGAAGAATGAAAGTAAGCTACCAATGGAAATAAGCTGTCAACTATTTTGAAATAAACAATATAAATTACTTAATAACTATGTTTGAGAAATTCACGTAGTGGTAGAATTGGAAGCGTATCAGCAAGGACCCAAATGTCCATATTATCTTAGTTGATGTTAGGATCACCAAGATCCAAGGTGACAACCATACCCTCATGAAAATCACACGCCTTGCACAATGCTTCCCAATTCGAGCAACCAAAAATGAGATACGCTCTCCGAATTGTATAGATTTACAGCAAAATCAAAACCATGATGGGTCCTTAGGTGAACTATCTTTGTTTCCATACTTGCATGATCTTCAAAATCCATCATCTCCAAGACATAGCGTCTTGCATGGCATAGGATAAGCTAGTCGAATTGTAAAATACGAAAATTACACGTTGAAGAAGCAGAAGTCGTGCTTAATTACGAAAAAAACACTTGTCGTTGTTGCGTACCGTTTCAACATCGAGGGTAACCTGGAGCTTAATGCTGAAGCGCCGACCTTCTACCAGGTGAGGCCTGTCGCACAGACCATGGTTGTCGCCGCACCAATCGCACTCCGGGAGACTTTCGCCATCCGAAGACATTTCCTATGTTCGTAATACAAAGATTAAACTTAAAAAATTAAGTATATGTACTACAAAAACTAAATTAGATCATGATTATTCATCACGGGTTGACTACCGGTCTGTCGGGATTCTGCTTCCTCTCTCGTATATGGTGGACACTCCCTCACTGATTTTTTGACCGTCGATGATGGTCGCTACTCCTCCTTCTCCTAGTGCATAACAAAGGTCTAGCACAAGGAGAAGAAGGAGAAGCGACCCCCATGACAACAATCGGCATTCTTCTTCTCTCATATATGGTGGAGACTCTTCCTCACTCATTTTTTGACTGTTATTTATGGATCCCTGACAGACTTAAAGTCAAGTCAAAATGTCGTTTAATTCTCTTTCTAGCAAAGCCAGGGCACTCGATATTTCCTACATATTCTAGCACAAGTCATGCTAAAATTCACGGAAAAATCTGGCATGACCTTTGCTAAAATAGGACATATCGAGCGCCTGAAATTTGCCGGAACGGAAATGAATCAACACTCCGGCAAAACATAGGCCACTGTGAGGTGTTCCCTGCAAACATAGGCCACTTGGTCAAGCACTAGTACTACAGAACACTACATATCACATGTCTAAATCTCCATCATATTCCATGAAAATTATCACAACTACTCATGTAGCTACTACTCTATTACAACTATCAAAACATCTACATCATCATCGACATGGGGATTTGGCTGGTCTGACCTCGAGGTCGGAGGTGGTCGGTGATGGGGACGACGGCAGAGATGATGCAGGGGCTCCTTGATTTCAGCAAAAACAAAATATAAAAAAACATTATTATCCTCATCTTAGGACTTAGTGAAACCCTATGTCTAAAACATCCTAGTTCTAGCCCTAACATTTACTAAAAATACCTTGTTCTAACCCTAAAAATTGAAAAGACCTATACATTTACTAAAAATACCCTAGTTCTAGCCCTAACATCTATCCATCCATCCATCTATCTATATATCCTCATAAATCCTATTTCTAATCATCGACATGGGTATTTTCATATTTTATTTTATACCGACATCGAACGAAATCTATTGTATTCAGAAGACTTTCAGTTACTGAAATTTTTCTAATTTTCTGTTCTATTCTACATTTACTAATTTTCTATACTATTCAAAAGAAGAAATATTACTAAAAAATTCCTATTCTATTCAAAAGACCTACATTTACTTAATTTTTCAATTCTATCCATAAAACCTACATTTACTAAAAAAATCTCATATAGCATCATACATTTTTGTACATTAAAATTTCTATTACTAATTTCTTTTACTAAAATTTTTATTACTAAATTCTATTACTAAAAGCCTTTCTATTACAGAAAGGAGGAGGAGGAGTAGGAGTGGTCCACCGGAGGGAGGAGGAGGAGGAGGAGGTAGTAGGAGGAGGAGGAGGAGGGGTCC